>NC_057796.1:213185125-213189792 GCF_018294505.1 Triticum aestivum
GGAGCCAGGCCCGCCGCCGCTGCCCTAACCGCGGCCGTCCACCACCACCCCCTGCCCCCGGAGCCAAGGTGAGCATTTTTTGTTTTTTTCTACTATTTTTCTTTGCTGTTTAGGTTTAATTAGGTTATTGATAGGTTTAGGTTAGTGGTTGGTTTAGGTTAGTGCTAGATTTAGGTTTAGATAATTAGAAGAAGAAGAAAGTTGAAAAGAAGAAGAAGAAGTAGAAGAAGAGGAAAAAGGAAAAAAAGGAAGAAGAATAAGAAGAAAGTTGAAAAACAGAACAAGAAAGGAAGAGGAGAAGAGGAGGAGGAGGAAGGAGAAGAAAGAAAAAGGAGAACAAGAAAAGAAGAGAGGTGGAGAAGAAGAAGATGGAAAGGAAAAGGAAGAATGCATAACCAAGAAATATAACCAAGAAATCATACAAAACATTAAAACAGTGGAAACTACGGCAAGGTTTTGACATCATTAAACCCACCCACATGATTGAAATAAAAAAACATAACTCTGCATATGCAAAGACAGAAGGTATAACAGAGAAAATGTTTATTTGCTGCTTCCTCATAAGCAACAAGACATCTCTGAGGACAGAACATCATTTTAGAAGGATGTAACAATCATTAGTCTTCGAGAAGAATGATATTAAATAACATAGTGGCCTGTGATGTATTTTCGTACCGAAAATGCATTTGGCACTAGTCCTCCCTTAACAACATCATGGGTGGGAAGCGGGAACTTCGGAAGTGCATTGGTGTAGTTGATTATCTTCTGCTCAAAATTTATGCTGCTATAATGTTGTATGATAATGTTGTAAGGGTACTAATTGGTCTCTTCTGCTGCTTATCAGAGATGGGGGGAAGCAGCCACCGCCGCTCTGCCTCACCGGAGTACGAGTTGGATGCTTTCGAGTTCTTCAGTGTCATACCTGGGACTTCAGTATCAGCCACGCGGCAGGTATATAAAACGAGAGATCTCCCCTTCACCCATCTCATTATGATAACTCTGTTGTTTGCTACATCACTCCTTGTCCCAAATTGTAGAGGCTGCCTGACACTTTTATGAACATGCTGGGTGAAGATCCGCCAGATAATGTGAAGCTCTGACAGGCCGGCAGCGGGGTTCACAGGCTGTGGGACGTGGAGTTGGTGATCGAGGAGGGCCACATGTACCTGTGCCGTGGCTGGGAGAAGTTCTACAGTGCCTACGACCTTAGGACCGGGTACTTTCTTCTCTTCAGGTACGACGATGACGCCACAATGCTCATCGTGAAGGTTTTCAACACGATTATGTGTCACATGCGCTACGCTGACGACGAAGATGCCAGTGCGTTCTGCCTCTTCTTATTCCTCTACATTTGGCTTTGTCTCACATCGATTGTTAATGGTCATTGTTGCATTTGGACAGGCAATGGGAGCAGCAGCAGCGACACTGGCTACAGCCAAAGCAGCAGTGATTATGGCTGTAGCAAAAGCAACAGCGATTCTGGCTTTAGCGAAAGCAGCAGCGATTCTGGCAGCAGCAAAGACAACAAGAAGGATGATCCGGACTGGAGTGGGGGAGAAGAGGAGCAGAGTGGGGATGAGGAGCTGCAGGATGACGATGGGCATCAGGCTGAGGATGACCTAGCGCTGGTGGTGGCTGACCAAGGGCAAGAGATGGTGGTGGCTGACCATGGGCAAGAGATGGTGGTGGCTGACCATGGGCAAGAGATGGTGGTGGCTGAGGATGACCTAACGATGGTCGTGCCCGTCCTGCCTGAAGGTGGCCTTGCGATGGTGGTGGTGCCTGACAATGACCACGCACCGGTGGTGGTGCCGGCGATCCCACAGCTGGGCGACATGACCACGCCAATTGTGGTAGAAGACTACATCCCACAGCTGCCTCCACCGCCTCGCCGCTCTTGGCGCATCAGGCTAAGGAAGGAGAAGGAGAAGAACAATGAGAACTGAACTATGTCAGGTATGTCAGATCTCCAAAATGATATATATATACTTAGTTACCTATGTTATCTCTAATATGCTTAGTTCCCTATAGGTTAGCTCCAAAATTACTTATGTTAGCACGAAATGATCAAGTTTACATAATAAGCTTATAGTCTTCTTCTTATTCTTCTTCTTTTCCAAAATGACATATGTTAGCTTCATTTTACCTAAGTTGGCTCTAATATGCTAACTTAGAGCTTATATGCTTAGTTTCCTATAGGTTAGCTCCAAAATTACTTATGTTAGCACAAAATGATCCAGTTTACATAATAAGCTTATAGACTTCTTCTTATTCTTCTTACTCTTCTTCTTTTCCAAAATGACATAGGTTAGCTTCATTTTACCTAAGTTGGCTCTAATATGCTAACTTAGAGAGCTTATATGCTTAGTTTCCTATAGGTAACTCCAAAATTACTTATGTGAGCACAAAATGATCAAGTTTACATAATAAGCTTATAGTCTTCTTCTTATTCTTCTTCTAGTATTCTTCTAGTGTTCTTCTTCTTCTAGTATTCTTCTAGTATTCTTCTAGTCTTCTTCTTCTTCTTCTTCTAACTTCTTGTTTATCATTTTGCAGATTTGATTTGATTCACGGAAGCTTGCATGGATGGAGTGCTTCTTTTCCATTTGTGTTTTTATTTTGTATCAATGTGAAACTTTTGTGAATTGATGGATAACGGTGTTGGATGAACAATGTGAAACTTTTGTAATATGTAACGATGGAACTATGTGTTGGCTATGTATGTATATATGATGAAACTTGTGTGTTGCATATGATTATTATATGGAGGCTTGTTGTATATATATGTGTTGGATATCTCATATGTGAAATAGTGACCTGAGATTAAGAAAAAACGATTTTTTTTAAAAAAAATTGTTACTAATGGCGCACTTCCATGTGGTGCGCCATTAGTATACCAATTACTAATGGCGCACCTGTGGGATACTAATGGCACACCTGTGGTGCGCCATTACTAAAATATTCTAGTGGCGTGGTACTAATGGCGCACCTATAGTGCGCCATTAGTAGCCAAAACAGGTGCGCCATTAGTAGCCCTTTTCATAGTAGTGAGGGTTTTCCTTGCCAGCTTCCATTAAACATTTACTTTTATAGGTTAATAACACGTGGGATGTTTTTATAATGTATATATAAGTGTCTATAGAATATACGATAATAGTAACAATATAAATATATATAATGTGGTTAGAAGGGAAAACATAAATTGGACACAGCATTATTATTCTTATATGTAGATAAATAGAACAGAGACATGCGTTTTATTAAAAAAATACATTGGGCTGTCGATCTTTAAGAAAAACCCCCTAGGCCGGTATGGACCTCAAAAAATAAGTTGAAACCACTGTCTCCGTATGTCGTGGGCTACGCATGTTAAAATACAAAACCTAGGCCTAGCTGATACTTGTTCGCCCTCTGAAAAAATGATACCAGATCCCCGAGCGAACTGGATTAAAGAGGGGGCCGGCGGCACGACTGAAGAAGCACATCAGGAGCGATTTTTTTTTCAGTGGATGGCTCTCGATAGCGTTTTTTTACTTGCCTAAGCACCATACAACTTGTATTTTTAGCCTCCCAGTCCGTCGTGGTGGCCCAGCAGCCCATTTGCTGGGCGGGCCAACCTACAGAAACCTGGACTTGATTTTTCATCAAGCCCCAAAAACAACGCAGTACTATGTTTGTTTTGAGGCCGAAAACATTACGGCAGGGGTTGAGCGGGGGAGAGGGGAAGACAGAGTAATAAAAAGATTAAAAAGAGCTGATGTGCGGTTGCTACCCTAACAAAGCAGGTGCAATTCTTCTCGGGAAGAAGGTGTGCCGTTGACACCCACACGTCACATACCCCACAGTAGGCATACTAACAAGTTCACACACAAATACAACAGAAAAGGTAAACATTCGTATCAAACTCAGGTTCACAGGACATGTTCATATTCATAGCCAACATTCACTATCAACAACTCAAAATATTCATATATACACAAGCTTAGCATATCTATGAATCCAAATGATTGATAGATCACACGACAATATTGTAACGCCCCGGATGTAACTTTCCATATTTGTAACTCCGACTCTTGCCATTTCGGCTATGTGTTCTGATATTCCCTCCGTGGCTGGGTTTTGTCTCTCGTTTTGCATTTTGTTCATGTCATGCATTTCATATCATGTCATCATGTGCATCTCATTTGCATACGTGTTCGTCTCATGCATCCGAGCATTTTTCCCGTTGTCCGTTTTGCGATCCGACACTCCCACGTGCACCGGCGCCCCCCTCTTGTCTCTTTTTGTGAGCGGGTGTTAAACATTCTCGGAATGGACCGACTCTTGCCAAGTGGCCTTGGTACACCACCGGTAGACCACTTGTCAAGTTTCGTTCCATTTGGAGGTCGTTTGATGCTCCAACGGTCAACCGGGTAACCGTAGAGGCCTATTGTGTGTTGCAGCCCAACACCCCTCCAAAACAGCCCACTAACCCAGCAAACCCCCCCCCCATGCTCTCCGCCCTTCGATCACGATCATGTGGGCGAAAACCGTAGCTCATTTGGACTCTCCTAGCTCCCTCTACCTATAAATATGTGCATCTCCCCCGAATCCCGGATGAAACCCTAGCCACCGCTCCCCTCGCGCCGCCGGACACGTCCGGTCCGGACGGGCGCTTCGCCGCCGCC
>NC_057796.1:213190340-213200177 GCF_018294505.1 Triticum aestivum
GCCCCGACGCCACCCGCCATCGCCCGCGCCTCCGCCGCCCCGGAGAGGCCCGCATCTCCGGCGCCTCCCCCCGAGCCTCTCCACTCCGGCCGCCGTCCTTCCCCCTGTCCGGTGAACGGCTCCTGCTCCGGCGAGCCTCGAGTCGGCCAGATCTCGATCTGGAACAGGAAGGTTGACTTTCTCCCCTCCCCTCGATTTCTCCAAGTCCTGAGATTTTTACAATATGTGGCTCTGTTCATTGCATCATAACTCCGTGCATACTGCTCCGATTCGTGTGTGTAATATATCGAAATGTTCATTATGAGATGCTCTTCATTTTGTTCCATTGTGCCATGCTCGTTTCAGTTCCTTTAGGTGCCCAAATCTCTGATGCAAGAGTGCTATGTGATGTTTACTGCTGTCTGTTAACAGAACTTGGTGTTTTGTTATTTTTGTTGCATTTAATATGTGCATCTTATGAGTAGGATCTCTACATGTGTTTCAATCTATGCCATGCCATCTTTACAGAGGTGTATGCCACGTATTTTTGTGATATATTTGGTGACTAGCACAAGCATGCAAACTAGGCTTCGTGATGTTTCTGTTTTCAGAGACTTGGGAATTTTTCCAAGTCTTTGCCTGCTGATATTTTTATGCCATGCAAACTTGATGCTACAGTGAGATCCATGCATATTTGGAGACACTTTATTAAGTATGTTTTGTACATATGGTTATGATATATCCATCCATGCCACTGTTTGCAATTATGAAGTGCCCTAGCATGTCTCAATTTTGATCTACTTTTGCTATGAAATGTTCCTGGCAGATTGTTCACATGTTATTCAATTTTGCCAAGGTTGTTGTAGTTGATCCATGCATGCTATGAACTTGCTCTTGCCATGTTTACCTTCAAGAACATGTCTTCTTGCTGTAGCTATGCTTGTTTTGTCATTCATTGCTTTGTGGTGAGTGAATCGAGCTCACAAAGTGAAACCTGTTAACGAAACTTGCTATGTTTAGATGGGTGCCATCATATCTTCTTTTCCTTTTTGGCTCAGGGTCAGTAAGGGAATTTTGTTCTATGCATTTAGTAGATTCATTCCATGCCTTGTATTGCTATGATATGTTCCTGTAGCATGTTGATTGCTTGCTCTGAACATTGCTACCTGATGCTGTTTATGCCATGTTCAGTATTTTCACCAAGTCTGTGAAGCTGATATCTTTTGCACTTCTGCCATGCTTGTTTGAACCAGTTATTGTGTGATTTAGCCGTAGCTCAGTGTTCATATTTTGTCAAGAATCTTGAGGACATCACTGTCCTATGCTTTGTTGTTATGTTTGAGTGTAGTAGCATAGTTTCTTGATGCATTCTTGGTGGCATCGTGCTATTAATCGCAGATTGTGTCATTCTTGTCTTGCTTGTCATTTGCAAACCGTGCATCCGATTCCGGTGATCTTTATATCGATTTCAACCGAAATCATCCCATCTTTCCAGTGGCATACTTGGTTTGCCAAGTTGATGCCTTGTTCATCAGTTTTCCTTCCGGAGCATGCATATGCATAGCATATCACATATTGCATATCATGCATGTTTTGCATCATGTTGCTTGTGCATTGCACCGTGTTTGATCGTGGTTCCGTTATTGTGTTTTTGCTTTGGGTAGAGCCGGGAGACGAGTACGTGAACGAGGAACCTGTTGAGAACGCTTACGAGGATCAAGCTTTCGACAACTCTGAGAACCTTGCACGCAAGATGACCATACCCTCGATATCACTTCTATCTTTGCTTTGCTAGTTGTTCGCTCTATTGCTATGCTGCGCTACCTAACACTTGCTATATCATGCCTCCCATGTTGCCATGTCAAGCCTCTAACCATCCTTTCCTAGCAAACCATTGTTTGGCTAAGTTACCGCTTTTGCTCAGCCCTTCTTATAGCGTTGCTAGTTGCAGGTGAAGTTGATGTTGGTTCCATGTTGGAACATGGATATTTTTTTGGGATATCAAAATATCTCTTATCTAAATTAATGCATCTATATACTTGGTAAAGGGTGGAAGGCTCGGCCTTATGCCTGGTGTTTTGTTCCACTCTTGCCGCCCTAGTTTCCGTCATACCGGTGTTATGTTCCTTGATTTTGCATCCCTTACGCGGTTGGGTGATTTATGGGACCCCCTTGATAGTTCGCTTTGAATAAAACTCCTCCAGCAAGGCCCAACCTTGGTTTTACCATTTGCCACCTAAGCCTTTTTCCCTGGGTTTTCGCGAGCCCGAGGGTCATCTTTATTTAACCCTCGGGCCAGTGCTCCTCTGAGTGTTGGTCCAACCTGTCAGCCGCCGGTGGTCACCAGGGGCAACTCTGGGCTGGCCTATCGGAAGTTTGGACAATCCGGTGTGCCCTGAGAAAGAGATATGTGCAGCTCCTATCGGGATTTGTCGGCATATTCGGGTGGCTTTGCTGGTCTTGTTTTACCATTGTCAAAATGTCTTGTAAACCGGGATTCCAAGACTGATTGGGTCTTTCCGGGAGAAGGTTTATCCTTCGTTGGCCGTGAGAGCTTATAATGGCCTAAGTTGGGACACCCCTACAGGGTATTATCTTTCAAAAGCCGTGCCCGCGGTTATGAGGCAGATGGGAATTTGTTAATGTCCGGTTGTAGAGAACTTGACACTTGGTTTAATTAAAATATATCAACCGCGTGTGTAGCCGTGATGGTCTCTTCTCGGCGGAGTCCGGGAAGTGAACACGGTTTCTGGGTTATGGTTGACGTAAGTAGGAGTTCATGATCACTTCTAGGTTCTCGACCGATGCTTTGCTTCTCTTCTCGCTCTCATTTGCGTATGTTAGCAACCATATATGCTTAGTGCTTGCCGCATCTCCACCATATTACCCTTGCCTTCCTACAAGCTTAAATAGTCTTGATCTCGCGGGTGTGAGATTGCTGAGTCCTCGTGACTCACATATTCTACCAAAATAGTTGCAGGTGCCGAGGATACCTATGCAGATGACGCAATCGAGCTCAAGTGGGAGTTCGATGAGGACCATGGTCGTTACTATGTTTCGTTTCCTGATGATCAGTAGTGGAGCCCAGTTGGGACGATCGGGGATCTAGCATTTGGGGTTGTCTTCTTTCATTTTGGTTCCGTAGTCGGACCTTGATTGTACTCTGAATGATGTATGTTTAAATTATGCATTGTGTGAAGTGGTGATTGTAAGCCAACTCTTTATCCCATTCTTGTTCAGTACATGGGATTGTGTGAAGATGACCCTTCTTGCGACAATACCTACTATGCGATTATGCCTCTAAGTCGTGCCTCGACACGTGGGAGATATAGTCGCATCGTGGGTGTTACAAGTTGGTAATCAGAGCCATCCCCGACTTAGGAGCCCCCTGCTTGATCGAATCGCTGGCGTTGTTGAGTCTAGAACAAAAATGTTTTGAGTCTTAGGATTATATATATCGAAGAGTAGGATTCTTTTTACTCCTCAGTCCCTTTGTCGCTCTGGTGAGGTCTCCTGACGTAGATGTTTTGACTCTTCTCTCCTCAAATTTCACAAAAAAAAATTAGGATCACGCGGGTATCTTGGAATCGTTCCGATGGTTTTGTGACGAGAACATTGTTCTTGGTGCCTCCTGACATTTGGGGGTTGTGGCAGTGTCCCGGGGAGTTGAGCTCCGAGGTGTTGTCGTCACAATTTTATCGTTGCAGTTCTGGAATACCTGAGTTTCGCCGACATCGAAAATCTCTTTTATGCAGTTGTTGGTGAGATAACCTCGACGCCACCCAGTACTGGGGCAGGTGATCGTGAGTATTGCCATAACTCGTATAACGGATGCTTTTCGAAGGTTGAGGTAAATGATTTCCGAAGGTTTCTTGGTTATGTGTTGAAGGATGGATACGGCTGGATCTAGGTATTGTTAGTTTGGGTGATATATTTTGTGTCCCCTGTATCCCCAACACCTGATTGCATAACCAGAAAGTTTCGGGAGTTATAAGTGGGAATTCAAGTAGCTCTTAGGATATCTTTCCGACAGATGCATGATATTAGATTGGGGTTCGACGTCTAGTGGTCTGCCTTTCCACGGTTGGTTTTACAGTGGTCTCGTTGTGTCTTAAAGAGTCCTTGGCTATGCCGACTCGGGGACGCTTTGTATGTAATGTGCACTGCCTTGTACATGATGGTGCTTTACGATCGAGCCCGTGTGGGCCCCACCACAAAAACTTCGGACGAAATCTCTATCATATGTTTGTTCTGGCTTATTCTGCAAGCCAATCCTTTGTTTTTTTTGTTTTGAGTTGTGTTATTCGAGTTCCTTCGAAGTCAAATGTTGATTCCATACCTTTTGATAAGTGGCTTCTCAACTTATGGAAGTGTGATGATTTACTATGGAATTCATTCGTTCATCCTCGTTCTAATGTTTATTGTGAAGACTATATGTTGCAATTTCTATCCGTTGATTCAACTTGTCTATCTACCTATCAAGATGCTAATGGATGTCACCCTCTTCAGGATGGCTCCGCCAACGCGTCAGAATCCAGAACGCAATGATGGGAATCAGGCGAACCCTCCGCCACCACCTCCGCCTCCGGAGGCATGGCAAGCTATCATGGCAGCCACCAACGCCAATGCTTAGATGATTTTGCAACTCTTGCAAGAGCGCACCCAAGGGCAAGGCAACCAAGGTTATCAAGGCCAAGGCAACCGTCAGCCTCACTTTGCTACCCTCAACCAGTTCCTTGCAAATCAGCCTAAGTCTTTCAGCTATTGTGCCGAGGCCACAGACGCCGATGATTGGCTCGTGGACATCAACAAGCATTTTGAATGTAGCAATGTCAGGCCTGAGGACTATGTCAAGTTCGCTTCTTTTCAGCTCAAGGACCAAGCTGCTGATTGGTATCAACAATACAAAGATTCCAGAGGAGGTCGTGTGATCACTTGGACTGACTTCTGTCGGGACTTCAAAGCTCACCACATTCCACAAAGTGTTGTTGAGAGCAAGCGTGAGGAGTTCCGCAATCTCAAGCAAGGCAGCATGTCTGTGTACCAATTCAACATCCAGTTTTAGAAACTTGCTCGCTTCGCTAAACAAGACGTTCCTGATGAAAAGAGCATGATCTATTACTTCAGAGGTGGCCTTAGAGAGGATCTGCAGTTAGCTCTCGTTCTTGTTGAGCCTACTCAGTTTGATCAATTCTATAACATGGCACTGAAGCAAGAAGCTGCTCAGCTCAAGTGTGAGGATTCTAAGAAGAGAGTCAGAGACGCAGTTCAGTCTTCTTCTTCCTCACTTGTGGCAGCTAAGCAACAGAAGTTCTGGTTGCCTCCTCCTCTGTTTCGTCAGCCTTTCCAGCAGAAGAACAAAGGTGGTCATGGATCTTCCCACCCACCCAACCCTAGCTATCAGAACAATTCTCAGAATCAAGCTCCAAAACCAAATGCTACTTATCATCGTCCACTCTCAGAAGTGACTTGCAACAAATGTCAGCAGAAAGGCCACTATGCTAACAAGTGCTTCAACCAAAGGCGCCTTCCGCCTCCTCCTCCTGTGAGATCTTCCAGCAATGCAGTGGTCAAGCATAATTCCAAGTTTGCAAAGGTCAACATGATGAACGCAGCTCAGGCAGAGGACTCTTCAGAAGTGATCATGGGTAATCTTCCTGTTAACGACTTTCTTGCAAAAGTCTTATTTGATACTGGTGCATCGCTTAGTTTCATCTCAAGACCATTTGCATCTAAGCATGAGTTGCCTTTCCAAGATTTGCCTAGACCGTTAGCAGTTGTCTCTCCGGGCAAATGCATGAACGCAAGCTACATGGTTCCTGATGTCTTTATCAAGATGGGCAACTATAAATTTTTGTCTTCTCCAATTGTTCTTGGTGACTTGGATATTGATCTTATTCTCGGGATGGACTGGATTTCTAAGCGCAAGGCTCAGCTTGATTGTGCTGCCAGAGAAATTCAATTGACACGCTCTTATGAGGATGTGATCATCTATGCCGCTCGTGATGAGACCATTCGGTTATTCTCTCTCAATGAGAAGGGCGAGTTGGATGCTATTTCTCAAATTCCAGTTGTTTGTGAGTACCAAGATGTCTTTCCAGAAGAGCTTCCGGGTATGCCTCCTCACCAGCCAGTTGAGTTCGTTATCGACCTTGAGCCCGGCACTGAACCCGTTTGCAATCATCCTTACAAGCTTGGACCCAAGGAGCTGAAGGAATTGAAGAAACAGCTCGATGAGCAAGAGCGTCTGGGTTTGATCAGACCGAGTTCATCTCCGTGGGGTTGTGGTGTTCTTTTGTCCAAAAGAAGGATGGCACGGACCGACTTTGTGTCGACTACTGTCCATTGAACAAGAAGACTATCAAGAACAAGTATCCACTTCCCAACATCAATGAGTTATTCGATCAACTTAAAGGTGCAAAGGTGTTCTCCAAGCTTGACCTTCGTATGGGTTATCATCAGATTCGCATTCGTGAAGAAGATATTCCCAAGACAGCATTCAGAACAAGCTTTGGTTCTTATGAATATACTGTCATGTCTTTCGGCCTTGTCAATGCTCCTCCAACATTCTCTCGAATGATGAATTTCATCTTCAACCCCTATACCAATGAATTCGTGCTGGTGTATCTCGATGATATCTTGGTCTTCTCCAAGAATAAGAAGGACCATGCCAAACGTTTGCGATTGGTGCTCGACAAGCTCAGAGAGTATCAATTCTATGCGAAGTTTTCCAAATGTGAGTTTTGTCTTGATGAAGTTCTTTACCTTGGTCACATCATCTCTGCCAAGGGCATCGCTGTTAATCCTGCCAAGGTGTCTGCAGTTCTGGACTGGGAACCTCCTCAGAATGTCAAGCAGCTCCCCAGTTTTCTTGGTCTTGCAAGCTATTGCCGAAGATTCGTTGAGAATTTCTCTAAGATTGCAAAGCCTCTTTCCAGCCTCCTCCAGAAGCATGTGAAGTATGTCTGGTCTCCTGAGTGTGACGTTGCATTCAACACTCTCAAAGAAAAACTTGTCACAGCTCCAATCTTAACTCCTCCTGATGAATCCAAGCCATTTGAAGTTTTCTGTGATGCTTCTCTTCAAGGTCTCGGTGTTGTGTTAATGCAAGAGAAGAAAGTTGTGGCCTATACCTCTCGTCAGTTGAAGCCCAACGAAAAGAACTACCCCACTCATGATCTTGAGTTGGCGGCAGTTGTCCACACATTAATAACATGGAGACATCTCTTGTTGGGAAGGAAAGTGGACATATTCACCGATCACAAGAGTCTCAAGTATATCTTCACTCAGCCCAACCTCAACCTGAGGCAAACTCGATGGGTCGAAATGATTCAAGAGTACAATCCGAGTATTGAATATACTCCAGGCAAGGCCAATGTGATTGCAGATGCTTTAAGCAGAAAGGCTTATTGCAACAGCTTAATTCTCAAGCCTTTTCAACCGGATCTTTGTGAAGCTTTCTGTAAACTCAATCTCCAAGTTGTTCCTCAAGGTTTTCTTGCCAACCTCATAGTCTCTCCTACTTTGGAAGATCAAATTCGTGAGGCACAAATCCTTGATGCCATGGTGAAGAAGGTGAAACGTGGTGTCGACAAGGGCATTTCCAATTACAAGTGCTATCGCATTGATGATAGAGACACTTTGTTCTTCGAGGACCGGATTGTGGTTCCTAAAGGTGATCTAAGGAAGGTCATAATGAACGAAACGCACAATTCTCTCCTTTCCATTCATCCTGGATGTACGAAGATGTACCATGACCTCAAGCAGTCGTATTGGTGGACTCGAATGAAGCGAGAAATTGCTAAATTCGTGAATGAATGTGATGTCTGTCGAAGGGTGAAAGCAGAACACCAACGACCAGCTGGTCTCCTCCAACCTCTTGCTATTCCAGAATGGAAGTTTGATCATATCAAAATGGACTTCGTGACTTGATTTCCAAAGTCCAAGCGTGGAAATGATGCTATCTTCGTTGTCATTGACAAGCTTACAAAAGTGGCTCACTTCCTTCCAATCAAAGAATCCATCACAGCAGCTCAGCTGGAAGAGCTATACTCCTCCAGGATTGTCTCCTTGCACGGCATTCCACAATTGATTTCTTCAGATCGTGGAAGCATTTTCACTTCTAAGTTCTGGGACTCCTTCCAGAAGGCCATGGGCACCAACATTCGTTTCAGCACAGCTTTCCATCCTCAAACAAGTGGCCAAGTCAAGCGAGTCAATCAAATCCTTGAAGATATGCTCAGGGCTTGTGTCATTTTCTTTGGCATGAAGTGGGAAGATTGTCTTCCATATGCCGAGTTCTCCTACAACAACAGTTTCCAAGCGAGTTCGGACAAGGCCCCATTCGAAATTCTCTATGGCAGAAAGTGTCGTACTCCTCTCAATTGGTCAGAGACTGGTGAACGCAAACTTCTTGGCAATGACTTAATCACAGAGGCTGAAGAAATGTGTAAAGTCATCCGTGAAAATCTCAAAGCCGTGCAATCCCGCCAGAAGAGTTACTATGATAGCAAGCACCGTGAGTTGGTTTTCGAGATCGGAGACCATGTCTACCTCCGCGTCTCTCCAATGAAAGGCACTCGTCGCTTCGGTATCAAAGGGAAGCTTGCCCCTAGATACGTGGGTCCTTTCAAGATCATTGGCAAAAGAGGCGACCTCGCCTATCAACTTGAGCTTCCCTCCAACTTTGCGAATGTGCACGATGTGTTTCACGTGTCACAGCTTCGCAAGTGCTTCAAGACTCCTGAGCGCACCATCAACTTCGAAGAGTTTGACCTTCAAGAAGATCTGTCTTATCATGAGCACCCCATTGCTATTCTTGAAGAAACTGAGCGCAAAACTCGCAACAAGTCGATCAAATTCCTGAAAGTGAAGTGGTCTCACCATTCCGACTGAGAAGCCACCTCGGAACGCGAGGACCACCTCTGTTCCGAATATCCGGAGTTCTTTCAGTCCTAGATCTCGGGACGAGATCCTCTCGTAGTGGTGGAGTGTTGTAACGCCCCGGATGTAACTTTCCATATTTGTAACTCCGACTCTTGCCATTTCGGCTATGTGTTGTGATATTCCCTCCGTGGCTGGGTTTTGTCTCTCATTTTGCATTTTGTTCATGTCATGCATTTCATATCATGTCATCATGTGCATCTCATTTGCATACGTGTTCGTCTCATGCGTCCGAGCATTTTTCCCGTTGTTCGTTTTGCGATCCGACACTCCCACGTGCACCGGCGCCCCCCTCTTGTCTCTTTTCGTGAGCGGGTTTTAAACGTTCTCGAATGGACCGAGTCTTGCCAAGTGGCCTTGGTACACCGCCGGTAGACCACCTGTCAAGTTTCGTTCCATTTGGAGATCGTTTGATGCTCCAACGGTTAACCGGGTAACCGCAGAGGCCTATTGTGTGTTGCAGCCCAACACACCTCCAAAACAGCCCACTAACCCAGCAAACCCCCCTCCATGCTCTCCGCCGTTCGATCACGATCGTGTGGGCAAAAACCACACCTCATTTGGACTCTCCTAGCTCCCTCTACCTATAAATATGTGCATCTCCCCCGAATCCCGAATGAAACCTTAGCCACCGCTCCCCTCGCGCCGCCGGACACGTCCGGTCCAGACGGACGCTTCGCCGCCGCCGCACCCGACCAACGGGACGCCGCAACGTGGCAGCTGCCGGCGCCGCCGCCCGCGCCGCCGCCCGCGGCCCGCTCGGCCCGCGCGGGGCCTCCCCGAGCCCGCGTCCCCATCGCCAGATCCCGCGCCCCCCGAGCTTCACTCCGTCGCCCGGTCTCCGCCCGACGCCATCGCCGCCTCGTCGCCGGACTCAGGCGCCGCCCGCGCCCACCGCTCCGGCCCCACCGTCGC
>NC_057796.1:213200494-213217615 GCF_018294505.1 Triticum aestivum
GTCCTTCCACCTCTCCGGTGAACGGCTCCTGCTCCAGCGAGCCTCGAGCCGGCCAGATCTCGATCTGGAACGGGAAGGTTGACTTTCTCCCCTCCCCTCGATTTCTCCAAGTCCTGAGATTTTTACAATATGTGGCTCTGTTCATTGCATCATAACTCCGTGCATACTGCTCCGATTCGTGTGTGTAATATATCGAAATGTTCATTATGATATGCTCTTCATTTTGTTCCATTGTGCCATGCTTGTTTCAGTTCATTTAGGTGCCCAAATCTCTGATGCAAGAGTGCTATGTGATGTTTACTGCTGTCTGTTAACAGAACTTGGTGTTTTGTTATTTTTGTTGCATTTAATGTGTGCATCTTATGAGTAGGATCTCTACATGTGTTTTGATCTATGCCATGCCAGATTAAAGGTGTATGCCGTGTATTTTTGTGATCTATGTGGTGACTAGCACAAGCATGCAAACTAGGCTTCGTGATGTTTCTGTTTTCAGAGACAGGAATTTTGCTAAGTCTTTGCCTGCTGATATTTTTATGCCATGCAAACTTGATGCTATAGTGAGATCCATGCATATTTGGAGACACTTTAGTAAGTATGTTTTGTACATATGGTTATGCTCTATCCATCCATGCCACTGTTTGCAATTATGGAGTGCCTAGCATGTCTCAATCTTGCTATACTTTTGCTATAAAATGTTCCTGGCAGATTGTTCACATGTTATTCAATTTTGCCAAGGTTGTTGTAGTTGATCCATGCATGCTAGGAATTTGCTCTTGCCATGGTTAGCTTCATGAACATGTCTTCTTGCTGTAGGTATGCTTGTTTTGTCATTCATTTCTTTGTGATGTTCCTGTAGCATGTTGATTGCTTGCTCTGAACATTGCTACCTGATGCTGTTTATGCCATGTTCAGTATTTTCACCAAGTCTGTGAAGCTGATATCTTTTGCATGCTTGTTTGAACCTGTTATTTTGTGATTTAGCCGTAGCTCAGTGTTCATCTTTTGTCAAGCATCTTGAGGACGTCACTGTAATATCCTTTGTTGTTATGTTGGAGTGCAGTAGCATAGTTTCTTGATGCATTCTTGGTGGCATCATGCTGTTAATCGCAGATTGTGTCATTCTTGTCTTGCTTGTCATTTGCAAACCGTGCATCCGATTCCGGTGATCTTTATATCGATTTCAACCAAAGTCATCCCATCTTTCCAGTGGCATACTTGTTTTGCCAAGTTGATGCCTTGTTCATCATTTTCACTTCCGGAGCACGCATATGCATAGCATATCACATCTCGCATATCATGCATGTTTTGCATCATGTTGCTTGTGTATTGCACCGTGTTTGATCGTGGTTCCGTTGTTGTGTTCTTGCTTTGGGTAGAGCCGGGAGACGAGTACGTGAACGAGGAACCTGTTGAGAACGCTTACGAGGATCAAGCTTTCGACAACTCTGAGAACCTTGCAGGCAAGATGACCATACCCTCGATATCACTTCTATCTTTGCTTTGCTAGTTGTTCGCTCTATTGGTATGCTGCGCTACCTAACACTTGCTATATAATGCCTCCCATGTTTCCATGTCAAGCCTCTAACCATCCTTTCCTAGCAAACCGTTGTTTGGCTAAGTTAACGCTTTTGCTCAGCCCTTCTTATAGCGTTGCTAGTTGCAGGTGAAGTTGAAGTTGGTTCCATGTTGGAACACGGATATTTTTTTGGGATATCACAATATCTCTTATCTAAATTAATGCATCTATATACTTGGTAAAGGGTAGAAGGCTCGGCCTTATGCCTGGTGTTTTGTTCCACTCTTGCCACCCTAGTTTCCGTCATACCGGTGTTATGTTCCTTGATTTTGCGTCCCTTACGCGGTTGGGTGATTTATGGGACCCCCTTAACAGTTCGCTTTGAATAAAACTCCTCCAGCAAGGCCCAACCTTGGTTTTACCATTTGCTACCTAAGCCTTTTTCCCTCGGGTTTTCGCGAGCCCGAGGGTCATCTTTATTTAACCCCCGGGCCAGTGCTCCTCTAAGTGTTGGTCCAACCTGTCAGCCGCCGGTGGTCACCAGGGGCAACTCTGGGCTGGCCTATCGGAAGTTTGGACAATCCGGTGTGCCCTAAGAAAGAGATATGTGCAGCTCCTATCGGGATTTGTCGGCACATTCGGGTGGCTTTGCTGGTCTTGTTTTACCATTGTCGAAATGTCTTGTAAACCGGGATTCCGAGAATGATCGGGTCCTTCCGGGAGAAGGTTTATCCTTCATTGGCCGTGAGAGCTTATAATGGGCTAAGTTGGGACACCCCTACAGGGTATTATCTTTCGAAAGTCGTGCTCGCGGTTACGAGGCAGATGGGAATTTGTTAATGTCCGGTTGTAGAGAATTTTACACTTGATTTAATTAAAATACATCAACCGCATGTGTAGCCGTGATGGTCTCTTCTCGGCGGAGTCCGGGAAGTGAACACGGTTTCTGGGTTATGATTGACGTAAGTAGGAGTTCAGGATCACTTCTTGATCACTTCTAGCTTCTCGACCGATTCTTTGCTTCTCTTCTCGCTCTCATTTGCGTATGTTAGCCACCATATATGCTTAGTTCTTGCCGCAGCTCCACCATATTACCCTTGCCTTCCTACAAGCTTAAATAGTCTTGATCTCGCGGGTGTGAGATTGCTGAGTCCTCGTGACTCGCAGATTCAATCAAAATAGTTGCAAGTGCCGAGGATACCTATGCAGATGACGCAATCGAGCTCAAGTGGGAGTTCGATGAGGACCGTGGTCGTTACTATGTTTCGTTTCCTGATGATCGGTAGTGGAGCCCAGTTGGGACGATCGGGGATCTAGCATTTGGGGTTGTCTTCTTTCATTTTGGTTCCGTAGTCGGACCTTGATTGTACTCTGAATGATGTATGTTTAAATTATGCATTGTGTGAAGTGGCGATTGTAAGCCAACTCTTTATCCCATTCTTGTTCAGTACATGGGATTGTGTGAAGATGACCCTTCTTGCGACAATACCTACAATGCGATTATGCCTCTAAGTCGTGCCTCGACACGTGGGAGATATAGTCGCATCGTGGGTGTTACAAATATTCATACATAATTCACAAAAAGATTCAGATATACACATGTTCAGTATGTTTATGCATCCAAATGATTGAGATCACAGCCAATATGATCCATGGACGAACTTTAATTACCTAGGGTACAGACTGGTAAATGGTGTTCAGTCGGAGGTACTTCTTGCTAAAATTAGTTCTTGTACGAGTAAACTTTCAAGTACATAAGAGGCAGCACAGACAATCTGAACTTTGCTTGTAGGTTTATCCTCAAATAGTGGCCTTGTGCCGAGCGAGGTTTGAGCAACTTGGCCACTACTTTCATCTAACTAGTTTACTGGCTCATCTTGGTCCTGTAGCTCGCCAAAATTCTACATTGCAGACGAGAAAGGAGGCGGTTGAGAAAATGAACCACCCAATTTTTTTGTGCAGTTCAACTGAAATGGAGCATCCCTGGCGTGCAGACTGATTAAGTGCCAGATGAATATACGTGTCAACCAACTTGTCGGTAATCTTTAGACTCCATGCCATACAGTTCGCTACCATATCTGCCAATAACCAAAAGGCACAAGTTGTGACCAAAGACTGGACTATGTTCTTCTGGGCTATGCGCCAAGCAATATTTTTGGCGTTCACTCTCCTAATACTTGGGAGTTTGACAACTGGTTGACGCCGGTTGATACTCGAATGAATATAGGCACTTCTTGTCAACATCGATGCTTGTCTGAGTAAACTTTGGAGTACATGGCAGCAGCATAAGTCTCTGTCCATCTGATCATTTTGTGCAGTTCTACTGAAATTACCCAATGCAATGATTTGCCTGCGAGTTCAGACTCCAAGTTACTCCTTTATAAAATCGGCAAACAGTAGCACAATACCAAATTACCAATACATGACAAGCACAATAATCAGGATAAAGACCGGTACCAACTTGTGTGACGTAGCATATCAATTACTATTTCCTTTGACTGGAAGCCGAGATAAGCGAAGCGACTTACAGCGAAGGAAGAGAGCAAGCCGAGATTAGAGACTGACTGGAAAGGACGAAAGCTGTCGAGGCAATGAAGCACCCAAAGTTTTTGTGCAGTTCCACCAAAATCGAGCATCCCTGTTGGCACATATATTGAGAGAGTGATATTACTGTAATAGTGGGACTAGTTGATGAAACATACACTAACAAATAGAAGCACCCTCATTATCTTAATGGGTAAAGTTAGCAACATAGTAGTCTTGCTTAAAGAGAGGTATTAGTTTATTTAATCATTGCCAATTAGCTCAACACTCAAAGCATTGCCATTTATCATAGGTTTCAAAACTTTAACGTGCAAAGATAAAGGAGTTTCTCATGACAGTAGCATGATACAAATAGAGATGACAGCAAACTAATATGGATGAAGGCCTTAGGCCCGTACCAACCTGAGAAAAAAAAGCTTATTCATGTAGTCCCATAAGAGATGATAAAGCACTCACTGGAATCACACAATAGTATATATTTTTGTGCACTTCAAATGTATGGTTGAAATCACTCTTGTTTACCGGTGCTAAGATTATATCGAAAGATTATCAAGAACTTCCAGTAGAGTTAAAGCACTGGCTGGGATATAGTTCATTGTATTGTCTTGTGTAGTTCCACTAAAATGTATGATTGGCACAACATGATCCCTGTTTGCACAAGTAGGAACAAGGTGAAACCTTCATTAGCTTAGTGAGAAAGGATAGGAAGACATTAGCATATTACTCAAACAGTAGCATCAAATTCATAATGGACAATACGCAAAACATTGCCTCATTGAACCAATGGCAATAAATTGACATGCAAAACAATAGCACTATTATGTAATGACACTAATAATATTCCCTCCCTGCTCCACCACATGATTCACCTCCATAGACAAACATACACACGTACATGATTCAGCATAGGGTCCTACTAAAGATTTGTTTAACTCCGACAGGAAAATTAGGTAGCAATAAATTAGTGGTACTTAAGTACTCCTAATTAATTAAGTGAGACAGCAGAAGTGGAAGGGCTCCCTGGAGGATCATCTCACATGTAAGGTAGTCGTTGCCAGAGCCCTTGAATGGCCTCAACTGAGGCCTCTGGCTTCAGCAAGATCACCTTGGCACTGTTTATTCTTCTTCTTCTTCCTCTTCATGCTCTGTTTCTCTTTCTCCTCACCAGTTGGTGAAACCAAGTACATGATTAGCCTTCTAATTCATAATTGGTTTTGTCAGTGAGGGAGTACAAGTGTACTAGTAAAAAATAGCATTATTTTCTCATGGCAGTCAGAAAATAAAGATGAACACATGCATTAAATATCATTCTTACCAAAAGGAAGGTTATGGCGCCAATATGGATGATGAGGGTTGGAACACAGATCTCCCTTTGTGCAGTTCCGCCGAAATGAACCAACTGTTCCATTCTGACATTCCAGTTAAACAGCACAAAAGTCACTTCTTTTAAGAAGAGTTTTGTGCAGTGCACCAAAAGGTCACAACAGCAACCAACTGAATTGGATATCCCTGTTTGCACAAAAAGGTATAGAGGAAACAGTCAGAGTCTCAAGCAATTACAGGCAAAAACATTTGGCTAAACTTTTCATGGCTTATAACAGTGGCATGGCTTCATTTTTACCAGGGACATTAGATTAAGAACAGCTAAATATTTGGTATAAGGGCATGGGACAGTGGATGCACCAGCAGTCCAACACCATGTACGTAAACAGGGGCATAAAGTGGTGATTCATAGTTTGTTGCCCCGAGAAGCAAACATCCAAGAAACATATCTGGGTTGGTCCCATTTTTGTTCACTCTAGCCACCTACTCCTATGTGTGGATAGCAAATCTAGTCCTGGTCATACCACTGTGTACAGCGTTACCCCTATATTTCCCTTTTCGACCAAGAGACCGGTTGGATGACTAGTCTGTACTACTTTCACCCCCTTTCCTTCCTGTTTGTATGAAGTCCGATGTACATACTAAATTCCCCCACCCCCACTTTATTTCATGTTTGAACCAAGTACTCCCTCCGTCCGGAATTATTTGTCATCAAAATGGATGTGTCTAGAACTAAAATACATCTAGATACATCCATTTCAATGACAACTATTTTCGGACAGAGGGAGTACAAGATTCGACTCCATGAAGTAGCTTTACCTCTAACAATAGAAGAAAAAAATAGGTGACGTTGGACCATCCGATCGAGAGGGGCTGAGAGCTAGAAAATGATGCACATGCAGCGACGTAGCGAGCTAGGGAACTAGAGCTAAGGCGGTTTCGAACGAAGATATACCTGAAGGTAGTCGGGATGTGGATAGGTGGGCGGCGGGAGGCCGGATCCGCCAACAGGCAATGACGAAGGGATCGGAGGACCTCCCGCGCCGGTGCTCGGCCAGAGATAACAGTGCGGCCGGCAGTGGGTCTCCTCCCTCGCTGTCGACAACGGCCTAAACGCTGCCCCTCCTCCCCTTCACCGGCGGAGGGGATACGTCCGGATCTGTAACCAGCGGTGAGGATAGAAAGACAGTGTTTTTTGAAGGGAGAAAGACAGTGTTACTACCCCTATCTTGTTTAGATCTGGAGAGGATGAGAGTGTGTGAATAGAGCAACCCTAGCAAGCAAGCGCGGAGGCTCTGGCCTATATATACGTAGTGGGGTAGTTTTCCTTTTTCACTCCATCAAAACAATCGTTTAAAATTGTGTACTACTAGTACATGCCAGGTCGCGGTTTTTTTAGTTGTTGATTGTTTTTTGAGATAGCTACCTGCTTGTTCCAAGTGGTGTTACGGTGTTCCAGGTCGCACTTTGTATCGTTCAAGTCTGGTACTACAAGTCCCTCCATTAAATGAACAACCACCCCCTCGTAAAAATTGTGAACAAGCCCACGGCTAAAATTAGCGGAAACGTGGGTTGCCCCAACATGCATTATTATTTATATTTTCTACTCCCTCCGTTCCTAAATATAAGTCTTTTTTATTAGCCACACGTAAGACAAGAATTTTTTTATTAGCAGTGAACCCCACATGTCATAGACACAAAAATTGTGGCAAGATTCCCTTAGGCAAGCCAAAGTGTGTCTAACAATTTGAGCAACTCAGGTTAGGCAAGTGTGGCAAGTGTGGGAAAAATAATGTGGCAACATAAGACAAACATAGTCACAATCCAAACAGCCCCGTAATTTTTTGTGACATGCATGAAAATTTGGTTAGTTAAATTTATAGTCAAAATTTGGCAAGGTGCATCAAATCAACACATGCAAGTATCAAAAGGAAAGTCACGGCATGCATGCATGCGTTGTACTCCCTACGTTTCCAAATATAAGTCTATTTAGAGATTGCAACAAGTGACTACATACGAAGCAGAATATGTCTACATACATTCGTATGTTGTAGTCCATTTGAAATGTGTAAAAAGACTTATATCGAGTGCAGTGCTTTGATGTGTCGCATCAACTCGTACAAGACCGAGAAATTTGATTACTACAACGCCCTCTCCCTCGCGGACTGAGCTCCGGTGCCTTAACTGCACCTGCCTTTGGCTGCATGACAGGAGGGCCAACCACCTGTTGGGCCCACCTGTCATAGACGCAAAGGCAGGAGCAGTAAGTAGAAGCTTTCGCTACACGCTATCCCTCCCGCACGAGGTGGACGGACATGCATCAATGGATTCGATACTGTAGAAGTAGGAGTAACATCATTGTTCGTCTTCTCGAAGAGGTGAAGAGCCAAGCGCAACCCGAACGTGGCAGTTGCGAACGCTCGCGTGGTGCGCTGCCTTGGAGCACGCATATACTAGCCAGGCTCTTGCATGAGACAAAATTGCTACTATTGTTTAACAATTAAACTCCATCATCCATTGGTTGATACTCATTCTGCATAGGTCCACGCGCTTAGCACCGTTTCCTCCTGGGGTCACCAATGTTTATTTGCTAATTAATAGCATTGCATGCAATGAACTAGCCATTGCAAGTCATTAAAAGCATGCACACTTCTCATCTCTTATTGGTTGATATGTCAAGAAACAAGAAACAAGGTAGAAGTTAATGCACCGCGCCTAAGTGTTTTGGGAATATTTGGTTTTCGTAAGATGACTTACACACCTAGACGGGGGGAGTAGTATAGCCCTGTAAACCGGAAAGGAGTATTTGCCTTTCTAGAGATTTCAACAAGTGACTAGACTACACCGTGTGCAGTACTCCCTCCTTTCCGGTTTATAGGGCTCAAATCTCAAATCTCATGAACCAAGGCATTTTGCGATTGGAGGAATGTATCTCGTACTTTACAAAACTACCCTAATTAAACTCATGCATTAATTACGTAGTTCTCTCGTTTTCCTCTCCGCCTTGGTCGCGGTGCACAATATTGAGCACTCCTATATGACTAGCCGCTCTATCTACATGCGGGACATTTCAAAGCATCCGGGTCCGCGTGCCATCTACCAAATCACAGCGAGGTCTACAGTCGAGACTCACCTGTCACCCCGGTGTGGCTGTCATGACCCGTCATATCACAAAACCCACACCTTTACCAGCAGTGGTAAGGTGGCCTCCAAATTGGACTGGACGAAGCAACCATCATTTCACTGGAATGCTCGTTCAAGCCCTTTCTTCCCTTTCTTGAAGAAAACCTCACTCCAGGCTACTCACTTCTGCCATTTTTCTTCTGTACCGACGAAGGAAAGGTGGGCGAATCAGTTATGCTGCTATATTTTCATTCCAAGAATCTTCTTTTGCGAAGCACCGACCGATTCTCACATCCTATTCTTTTCCCGTTTTCATTGCGATTGTGGTTTCCTTTCAATTGCTTTTTGTTTGTCAGTTCATTGATGGATCCTGGAGCACTAGGCAAAGAGTTGTCGGCGGACAACCCACTGGAGACAGCGATCTCTAGGAAGCGAGCACCAACCAACGAGTTGACCATGTTTGCGGGCCAACCCATGGAGACGAAGAACTCCAAGAAACAAGCACTGGCCAAAGAGTTGACGATGTTGGCGGACGAACTCCTCAAAGAAAGTTGGAAGAAAAGCAAGGGCCCCACCGTGCCTACCCCAGGAACTCTGATGGCCACCTATGCGAGGCTCAAGGCCGAGTTTGAGGAGATAGTCACCGTTGAGAAGCAGTATTCCCCTGGCAAGGTGGTGGCCCCCATCGAGGACGAGGAGATGGCCCCCGGAGGGATGAGATCCCCCACTGAGCTGCACAAGGTAAAAAATAATGGCTTACTACCATAGTTGTGGTATTTAATTATTTGCAATGTGATTGCTAATATGTTAGGGTTGTGCAGGTGCCGGTGGACGTCCTTGATGATTCCGATGTCGCGGCCCGTCCTGTTGGCATCGCCCCGGAGATCAATTCCGATGCCGTTATCCATCCTGTGGACATCGCCCTAGAGATCGATTCCGATGTCGTGGTCAGTCCTGTGGACATTGCCCTAGAGATCGATTCCCATGCCGCTGTCTGTAGAAATAGCTGGTTGCGCTAATCCTTCAGGGTAGTTTGCATTGCCCTGTGTTTAATTACCAGAACGATGCGTGTTATCAAACCATCTTAGGGCTAGTGCACTGTCTTGTGTGGGCGGTACTTGCTACTTTTGTTTGATAGTGAATCATGCGAACCCTCTCCGAGTTATGGAAACAGATGTATCCTCACCAGCTTTTGATGTAATATATGGCATACTTAGATGTAAGTTTGAACTGTTTATCATATCAGCAGGGCTTGTTTGATGATTCTTGGTGTTAGTAGGCTAGCTACTGTGCGAGCTATAGTACTTGCAAAACACTCACCGAAGAGAAACGTTGGGGCTCATGAGCTCGTGGTACGCTTATACTTATCCGTCGCCGATCGACCAATAGCCCTAGCTCCTAAAATTGTAGGCTTAGCGATCGATCAGACAATAGTGGACACGGATACATTCAGGCCTCATTTGGTTCATAGGGTAGGAAAATCGTAGCAAAAGTATAGAGACGTACAACACAAAATCATAGCAGTGCAGAGATGTACTCCCTCCGTTCCAAAATAGATGACCTAGGCGGGCTAGTTTGGCCTAGTGGATTTCAGTGATATGACGTGGTACAGTGCCGTCCAGTCTTCGCATGTGGTAGCAGTATTGCGGGTACAGTAAGTTTTCTTGAAGAAGCGGAATTCAACAAGTCATGATGGTTCCTTCATCCGAACAACTTATAGTGGGAGAGGTTGGGCCTGCGATACTACCGGGGTAGACCAGGATAATTTTGTGCATGGCAGGTGGACGAGGATGGTCGACGTCGCACATGTCGGCGAATGAAAGTATTCTTTCCGATATAGAGGACGAGAAATGAGTATTAGTTGTTTATTTTTGATGAAAGCTATTGTCTCCACTGTTACGACGGAGGAGTGTGAAACACGGCAGCCCAGTGAACTTGGCATGTGCACCACTCCCTCCTTCCTCATGTAATGCTACCATACTATTGACTATAAGGTTGGCTATAAGGTTACAACTTTTTCTCACTTTCTCTCTATCTATTTCCTCTCAAATGTTTTTTACCTTTCTTTTTTTAGACACAATTGTTTTTTATGCCTTTTTTTAGAATTATTTTTTATACCTAGGAGCACGTGTAGAGACGGGCTCTTGCAGAGCCCACTCCTTGACTTTGTCAATGCCTCTCTCTCCTCCACATAAGCGGGCTTATAGCCCAAGTTTTTTAGTACTACTTGCTATGCATGCATGCGGCGGGTAGCTGGCGTCTTGAGGGGCCAGGGCGGTCAGAGCGGGCTCCGGAAGCGGTCCGGACTCCAGCATGGCCCACCTCACATTATCACCATATATTTCTTGGAGTCCGTGCGTGGCGGGCGGGCGATCTATTCTCCCTCCCGTTTCTCTCTTCTCAGCCGACGCCGGCCGAGCGATTAGATTTCGGCTATCGACGGTTTATTCAATTACAGTCCCACATGTCAGTGAAATTGCAAGACAACGCGTGTCCCCTCTGGTGAGCGGCGTGCGAGCCGGACTGTCGGGGGTGCGACGCATACGAGTCGTAAGTGTGCCCCCTTTTCCTTTAGAAATTGCGAAGCGTAACATTTTCACGCGATCGATCGATAGAAATCCAGAACAAAATGACGAGGGCGGTGCTTTCCCGCTCGTTAGGTGGGCTAGTTCGAGTGATATGACGTGCTACAGTGCCGTCCACTTGCTCCATTTTTATGTAAGCAAGAGTTTACACTCTTACGCGGGAGGAGTGCGAAACACCGCGGATCTGATTTTGATCGATGGATAACTGTTCCCTGCCAAATAATGGAGGACTGTTAGCGATTATAGCATGATAGTTAGGGCATCTCCAGCGCTGGCCCACAAATTTGCACCGGCATTTGTCAGAGGACACTGATGGATGCAATCCGATGCTACCCGCATACCTTTCGACAACTATATGAACTAATCAGACGAAATTCGTGCAAACAAAGCAAATTTCAAATTAACCGGATGAAATTCATTACATTTCGAAAACTTTTCCTACAAACTGGACGAAATTCATTACATATTTTGCACAAACCGTACTAAAACCTACTGTAAACCTAATCTAAACGATCGCCAGCGCCCGACCACCATGACCGGCCATGAACCCGAGAAAGCCGGCCATTGCCTTGGCCTCCTCCTCATCCGCCTCGATAACCTCCTCCTCCAGAGCACAAGGTTCTGCAGACTTCCGCCTCCACGTCGCCGTCAAGCGGCTAATCGGCCGCCGATGTTTACCCCACCAAGCTTGGCGTCGACTGAGTGGAGTAGCGGTGGCCTTCCTGGGACCAGAGCGGCGGCGATCTACCGTGTACTACTCTTCCTCGCTGCCGGGGGGGTGCCGGCGATCTCCTTCGTTTGCTCCTGCGGCAGTACGTCGAAGAGAGTTTTGGAGCGCGCCCGGAGCGGAGCCGCCGATGTCCCTCGTCTGCTCCTGCGACAATACGTCCAAGAGAGCTTCGGAGCGCCAGGAGGCCATGGTTGGAGTGGTACCGATAGAAGGAAGGGACTGGAGGAGAATAAGTGTGGGTCTTTGGCTATGGCTGGGAGCTGGGGCTCAAGTTAATATAGCGGGCGAATGGCAATGAGCCGCGGTAGACGGATGGACAACTGGCGCTGGAGTAGGTTCGTCAGGCGTGAATGCGGATGCTGCTTCAGTGACTTAATTGCAGATGCGTTGGTTTACTGACATGTGGGCCCAACGGGCATCTGGCCCGCATGTCAGTGACACACCAATTGCACCTGCAGTTAAGTCCGGTGAATGCGGCATTGAAATTCGGGAGAGACGGTGACCGTTTCAAGCAGGAAGCGCGCGCTAGCGATGGAAGGGGTTTCGGTGTGCAGTGGCACTAAGATCGGTCGCTCACGATAGTACATACTCCGTACCATACTACCATAGTACCCTCTCTAGCTAGGCTATTTTATAGATTGTCGTTGTGCTGGACGATATACATGAGCAAGGCGCTCCGAGTATGACCGTTGGTGTTGAGCCAGGTGAATACATGCTCGGCGTTCGCGTAGGCCTCCAAGTAATGTCAGGCACCGCCGGGGTGCGCAGGTGATGGGCTCGCCGTTTGCGTTGCGCCATGAGCAGGACTTTGATTTAGAGGGCGACATGCATGCATTAGCATGCTTTGACAGCGTGAGCATGAGTGTCTGACGTGAAGTATTTCATTTTCATTTGGCTGATGAGGGTGCGTTGCAGCGACGAGTCCGTGGTTTGATTCCCCACATACGCATAATTTTGGTTTTTACAGTATTTCTTTCTCCATTGACAGGTAGGCCCGCGTAGATAGATAAAGAACACGAGCTGATGAGGCGCATGCGGACTGTTTGACTGGTCAACCAGACAAATACGGAGCTATACGCTGAGCCAGTGACCGTATAATCACCGTATCTCATATACAATGATCAAAGTGACCTATCAAGACAAGTTCGATGACCGCCAATGCATTTTACTCAGTAATAAATGACCAGGATTTAAGGGGAATCCAAATTTCCTTTGTCTTCTGTCCTTGAGCTCTTGACAAACCAATGCACTATACGGTTGTCTGGCTACTCCACCCCAGAGCTCTCACCAAGCGTCATTCATGCCACCGCGCCGCACACTAACCGGTAAGGCAGCGATGGCATCGCGCCGCGTCGAGTTCCTCGCTGCCCACGACTGCACACAAAATGGTTGGGAAGCGATGGCATCCCGTCGTGCCGAGTTCATCGCCGCTCGCGACCTCACAACTATGTGGGAGGAATTTGAAGATGCCATGGCCGAATGGGCGGTAGAGCAAGAGGCGGCCAAAGCCGCACAGAGGGAGCGGAAAAGTTAGAAAGCACTCAAGAAAAGAGAGGCCCGCCGCCGCAAGAAAGAAAAGGACGCACGCGCTGCTGCGGAGAGGTCGGCGGAGATCCAAGCACGGTGGGGTGTCGTCGACAAAACCGGGAAGGAGAACGACGGCGTCTGGCCAGCATGTGAGAAGTAGTAGTACTAGTAGTTAGTGTGTGTGTCTGTGTATGAGTACGAGCATGTACTAGTACTACTAGTTACTACTGTAGTTTTTAGAGCAAATTACCAGTACATTAGCCTAGACTAACTGGATATATTCCTATCCTATGCATCAAATGTCATCTCTTTCTCTATAGGAGTTGAGATGCATGTCATCTCACTTCCTCTGATTTTCATATTCCTATAAAATTCCTATCCTATGAACGAAAGGAGGCCTCTGTTGGAGTAACTACTATAGCTAGCAGTACTGCTGGTACAGTAGTTTTCTTCAAGAAGCGGAATTCAACGAAGTCATGATGGTTCCTTCGTCCGAGCAACTTCAAAGTGGGAAGTGGGCCTGTGATTTGACGGCTCATTAGTCATTGTTATTGCGGCACGACAACCGGGGTGACTCTCCCTTGGAGTTCTGCACGCATGGCAAGTGGACCAGGATGGTCGACGTCCCACATGTTGGCGAACGGAAGTATTCTTTCCAATATCGAGGAGCAAGGAAACCGCATGGTATAGTATCATTGCTGATTGGTTCTCAAAAAAAAGTATCACTGCTAATTTATAATTGTTTTTTATTTATGATGAATGCTAGCGTTTCAACTCTTACGACGAAGGGTGCCAAACACGACACGTGCTGGATGTCCCACACGTCAGCGAAAGGAGTGGGACATGAACAGCGTGGTAGAGCCCAGCGTAAAAAAACAGCGTGGTAGAGCATCTCCACTTCTTCCACTTCTGGGTCGGAGACCACACATAGTAGTACTTAGTGGTATGAACGATACAAAGTGCGACCTAGAGAGAAAGACACGTCTAGTTGGAAGGTATCAGGGCATACACGTAAACAAATATAAAAGTTAATATGTGCCTCCAAGTAATATAGTAGTAGTAGAGTACTTAGGCACGTACTCCATAACATCACCGTGCATTGCACGTACAACATTTAGTGGTAGTACGTTGTAAGAGACAAATGCCGCCCAAGAGTTCCCTTCTCGACCTACTTTAGGGTGCATGAAGGGTGCATGAATCCACACTAGTTTAGCACAAATACACTAGAAGCATGCATGAAGAGAGCATGCATGAAGAGGGGTGTTGAGTTGAGCATGCATGAAGAGGGAACAACTATGCTGAGACGAGAACGCAACCAAACACACCCTATATGCCACGCATGTTCATACCATTTGTGCCTTTCTACTTCACTTACTTCGCTATATTACTCAGGTTCGTACGTCCACTCCTGGGTACATGTCCGTCTCATAGTTCCAGTCCCACGTGTTCTTCATATAGATGGAATGATCCTTGCATAACACGTGCACCTTGATGCTAGATGTCTCGCGTGCTGGCAAAAGGATGAACAAAGCTCACGTAAAAAAATAGAGTGGAAGAACATAGATTCCCGACGACCGAGGAGCTAGGAACCTCGTGGTGGAGCGTCTGCACTCATAATATTTAATATTATTCAGCGATATAAAATCAACCAATCATCTCCAAAGTGGACTGGAAGAGTACGAAACACGGCAGCCCAGTGTAGTTACATCATACTAGTACATGGATAACCCACGCTATCACCATATTTCTTGGCTTCCGTGCCACACCTATCTCTAGTAATCTAGCAGCCAGTATCGCTTCTCCCTCCTCGTCTCTATCAAAGTGCGGCGGGCTGGGGTTTTTGCCGTCTATTGAGGTCGGTTAACTCATCACATGTTAGTGACATGCCAAGAGCATTCTAAAAAAAATTCCTTTCACGTTCCGTTTTCAAAAAGAAAAAAATCCTTTCACGTACGAATTTGACTGTATGCTTTGAGCAACTTGCATGTCCTATATTGCTCCTGTTTGATACTCTAACTTAGCTAGAGGTTAGACTAACTCATGACTAACCCTGAACTAACTGTAGCCAAAGAGGTGTTTGGGTGACAGGGTTAGATTGACAATAAATGCACTTGATGGAGAGAGAAAAGTGATTTTTCAGTGGTCCCAATGAGAACTATCTCCAGTTAGCACCTCTTGGGTGGGATAGTTTTTTTTGGTGGGTTCGGTGCAACTTGCTCCAATTTAAACCCTCATGCTTGGATACTTTAGGGCTATTTGAGCCCCAACTAGCTCAAACTAACTCTAACCCATGGATCCAAACAGGGCCTATGGCCAGTCTCGACGCGGAACAGTCGCGTGCACCGGGAAGCGGCGCTCTCTCGGCCGTTGCGCCACTTCAAAGCAGGCGCCAGTGAGAGGTCGCCTCCGCTTTGGCCGGGCATTAATGCGGCACTGACGCTCCAGGGTGACGCTGACCGTTTCACGCGGGAAGCGCGTGCTGGCAAGGGAGTATAGGTTTTGAACCGTTTCAGGTGTAGTACTGGTAGTTTGCAAAACTACTCAATTATTGCACTCAGTTTCCTAAGAAATTGTGGTAAAAAACGTTACTCCACAGCCCGCTTCCCTTCTCCTTCCTCTTCCACCGCCCGCGCACGTCCGCGGGAAGCGACCGGTCAACCCTTATATAGGAGTGCTAGCACAAAAAGATGCATGCATGGCCACTAAAATTTCCATATTAAAGCGCCGCTCCGGCGGGAGTATGGCGTATGTTGTTACCTTCGGCCGGGCCATGGCTACCGGGTGACGGCGACCAGAGAAGAGGCAGCGGGAGGGGAATGAATGCAGCTACTGTTTGGGTTCGCCTTCCGGCTTAAATAAATGCGCAGCATCACGTGTACCCGCGGGTGCACAAATTGTAACATACGTGTCTGCTTAAGTGGGCGTCACGTAACTGGTGTGTGTGTGAGAGATTCTGAGAGATAGAGTGCGTGTGTGCGACTCTACTCTTCGGACATGTACTCAACCTTTTGCATCGGAATATAAGTATAATGGTATTTAGTTTAGCTAGTGATTTACGTGGCCATGTTAACGTGGTTGTGTCAAAAGAATGTCACTTCCTGCTCGTGATTTGCATTATATAATTACAAGCAAGATGCTCGTGCATTGCACGGAACATCAATATGCATTTTTTTACAAAACACCTATTGTGATTGACCCATGCAGGAGTAATCCCTTGTGTAGAAACTAATGATATCTCTAGAATTTTATCGGAAAACTGGTATCTCGAGAATGTCATCGAAAAAATGGAAGATGAGAGATAAGGCGAGGAGGAGTGGAGCGTGGTGGTGACTGGTGGTCTGAATGGGCGGAGGCATGGGGATGGACGGCGCCGGCAGGCGGCAGCGGCTACCATGCTAGATTGTTCCAGAGACTTCCTTTTTTAATTGCTGAGCAATGAGGTTGTGGGAGATAAGGATGTGGAGAGAGGTGCGGGTATCTTTTGTAAAATTATCATAGTTTGCTTTCTATCCATCAGATATAGATCATACGGTCTGTATTACAAGATGGCAGGCACACCATCATCGCCAACTCGTTTTTTTATAAGGGTACAGATGATAAGTTTGCTGACTACTAAAGTAAAGTGGAATTTGTCCATGTTATGCAAGTAAATTAAGGTGATTGTTTATCATACGGGTAAGGTTGGATGAAGGGTGGTAGGAACAGATGCTCCGCCTAGAGCATGTGTGTGTGAGATTGAGTCTTAGTGTGTGTGGGGTGTGTGTGTGTGTGTG
>NC_057796.1:213217909-213241508 GCF_018294505.1 Triticum aestivum
TGGGTGGGTGGGTGTGCGTGCATGCGTGTGTGTGTGTGTGTGTTTGTGTGTGTGTGTGTCGCGGGGTCCTCGGTGGCAGATGTAATTTAAGTGTGCATGGCTTCATCATAGAGAGGTGATGTGTATGGCAGAGGCCACCAACGATGGGGTGCGAGAGAGAAAATGCCCGTAGAGAGGGAAGAAAAGGTGTGTGCGCGTGAGAGGAGTCGACATCGAGAGAACTTGTTTGTTCGAGAGACACCGAGGAAGACTACTATATATCGATGGTGCATGTAGGCGGGAATTAAACAAAGGGATGGTCTTATTGGTTTCGGGGATATAGGGGAAGAGTGAGAGGAGGGGGGTAGCTAGAAGGAGATTGTTAAGTGTGAGTGTGTGTTTTACCCATCCAGGCGGAAGTTATGTGCACACAAGAGGAGAACGATTCGATGTGGCGTTAGGATTGAGGGTAATTAACTACGTATGGAGACATAGAGACCTTGAACATGCATGTGTGAGAGGTATACATGTATACGTGGGATGTGTGTGTGCGCGCGCGCGCATGATTGAGATAAAAGAAAGAAGACATAAGTCATAAGATCAAGGACATGGGAGAGATGGATTGGTATGACAATATGCATGCATGTGAGAATGTAGGGAAGAAGGCCCGACAATTGAGCATGTGTTTTTGTCTTTAAGAGATAGTGGCGTGGGCTGGAGCATGCATCTATGGCGAGTAGAGGGAGTGAGGCACAACGATTGTGCAAAAGAGATCAACCTATAAATGCATATGTATGGAGAGACATATATAGTGTGGGTGATAGGAAGCAAGACTCCGTGTGAGAAAGAAATGTTGACGCAGAAACTACAGATAGATACAAAGATGCAGATGCTAGCTAGAGGGACATCCGCTAGTTTGGGTGTTGGAGATGACCGCCGGGTGGTTCAGAGGGTGAAGTTATATATGTGTGTGAGAGGGCACTTGACTGCATGTAGAGAGAAACATATGTAGTGTGCGTGATAGGAATCAAGAGTGAGGGCGAGAAAGAAGGTTGATGGAGAAACAGAAAAATAGAAAGATAAAGATGCTAGCTAGTGTGCATTAGAGATAGGAGTCGAGTGGATCAGAAGGCTGAGTTATGTGTGTGGGTGTGAGAGAGATAGAGAGAGGATGCATGTGAGTCACATACAAACATATATCAGAGAGAAATGAGATCCCGAGAGACGGAGTTTTGTGTCCGCGAGAGAGAAAGATATTTCACAACGAGAGTGATAGCTAGAGAGACATATGAGGGAACACAAGGTATCTCTAGGGAGAGAGAGTGTGTGTGAGCGACATACAAGAGAACAATGGAGAAATATGAGACCCTGGGAGACAGAGTTTGTGTTTGTGTGTGAGAAAGAGATATTTAAGAGGAAGAGTCATAGGTTCTCATATCTAAGGAGCGAAAGACATCTCTGTATGAGGGGTGTTCGACTGGCACACATGGGAATAGTAGAGAGAAATGAGACCCCGGGAGACAAAGTTTTGTGTTTGTGAGAGAGAGATTCCACATGGAGAATCATAGTTAGAGACACATAGCAGGGAGCGAGGTATACTTAGAGAGAGATAGAGTGATGAAGGTCGAGGGAGAGAGTACCGTCAGTGTGTTACGAGGATAAAAGATCATTGTCGACATATAGGTAGCACGAGAGATACCTGAGAGACGATGAACGCGTATAGGTCCAGAGAGATAGTCCTATATAAGCATCAGTGATATCTATATGAGACGAATATCTGGATTAAAGGGGATTCAAATATTTAAACTGGAGATTGCGACATCGATAATATCATAACGCAAATTGGTGTATAAAACATGCATATTCATTTGAATTTGGGAACACGTGTAATGTTATATAGTTTATCAATATTGGTGATCCAAAGATTCTTTAATTACAAACAATGCATGGTTTATATGCAATTAATATCTAAACGGGATTACTCTACTATATGTTGCGTGTGTGAAACACATTATACATGTTTGAGAAGTAAAAAACCCGCATGAAACACACATTAATTGGAGACAGTTAGCGAGGAATGCATACATTGGATTTCATCATAAAAGTGGTTTCAAATATTTGAAAATCCAAATTGATGGATACAACATTATGAATCTGAGATCATGCCATTTGTAAACCATATTTATGTATAAATGGTGTTGTGCTTTTGAAAGTATATATAAAAAATGATGTATATAGAATGTAATTCCAATTGAAAATGGATCCCGCCCGAAAAAATAGAATACAAATGGGTTTCGAATTGAGTTGGCACGGTAAACGTGCTCTCTGCAAAATTTGAACGAAGCGGGGAAAGTCGCAGTAACCGCCCGAAACCAAAATCTGCGAGATGGAAATTACTACTGCCTATCCCTGCCACGCAAAGCCTATCTGCTGGATTTCTATAGGTTTCGATAGGGGTAGGTTTGTATTTCACCCAAACGTGACGTAACCGCCTCTCACCCGGATTCATACATAGTTGGCGCCAAAACACAGTGTGTCCTCGGCCGAAATCGACTCCCTCCCCGATTCATATTCATACACGGTGGGCGCCAAAATCAAACTCTCGTCGGCAAATATTCGGTGTATGCGAGATTACCGTCCTATCCCCAACCGACTAATATTGCTGTGATGTAGTAGAAATTTGGAACGAGGGCTACGTTTGTAAATTTCCTCGCATTTGAGACAAGCGCGCCCTGAATACATGGTTCCCCCCTTCCTCTCTACCTCCCTTTTCCCCATTCGTACTCCGTGGGTGACAAAACACCCTCTCCACCCCACCCTCCTCCGTCCGCCGCCGTCCGCCACCCCATCCACTGCCGTCCTCCTCCACCATGCTGGAGCTGATACCCCGACGCCGCCGTCCATTACAATATATCGACCTCTCTCATCCATGGCTTCGGACCGGGATCCTTCCATCCCGTCCTCTCGCTTCATCCCCGCTGTCGTCCACCCTGCCGGCGCCGCTCCTACGACCGTCTCGTCCACCGCGCCCCACCGCCACCGTCTACCCTCCTAGATCTGCTTCCACGCTGCCGACAGCCATCGCTACCGCAGCACCGTCAAATTCTCTGCAGATGCGTACACGGTGCCGCACCAGAGGCGGTACTCTTTCGTATCTGCTCAACTTATTTATTGCAGCAAGAAAATAGATCGCCACTACTTTACTCTGATTTCTTGTCTTGGTTGCGAAGTTGCCTTTGTCCGGTTTGCACCTTCAGATCCGCCATAGCACGCTCAACACTATACTCCCAATGCTTATGGTTTCCCCCTTTTATATTCCACACTAGTTAAATCACAGTAGACTAAATTTCAAAATTGGGTCAGTCGATTTTTCAGAGCTCGCCGGAGTTCGCCGGTGCGAACGAAGGGGCTCGGGTGGTTCTGGGGCCTCCCTGAACAAAGAAAACTCGACGCGGGTGGGGGTTGGGGCGGGGGTGGGGGTGGGGGTGGCGGAGGTACACAGGCGATGGGGGCCGGTGGTCCAGCCGGCGACCCGTGCGGTGTTCTGTATGGGAAGAATCAGAGACGAGGAAGAAGAAGGGTTAGGAGACGTAGGATCTTCATCCAACCGCCTGAAATGGTCGAGAGACAGCTGGGAGTTGCATTCTTAATGCGCTCTGGTTCATCATGTGGGCACTGCGCAACCAACATTTTATTATCCAAAATCTGCTTGCTCTTCTTTACCATGTTCCTCTTCCGTTCTTCTTTAATATGTACTCTCTCTGTTCCTAAATACAAGTCTTTGTATAGATTCCACCATGGACTACATATGGAGCAAAATGAGTGAATCTACACTCTAAAATGTATCTGGATACATCTGTATGTGATCCATAGTGGAAATCTCTACCAAGACTTATATTTTGGAACGGAGGGAGTATGATAGTAGTATAGTATGTTCCTTGTACTGAAGATGAGCAGGGACATTTGCAGTGTAGAGGTCTATACGGTCGGTTGTGATGGACACTTTGAGCCTCTTTGATTCGTAGGATTTTGTAAACATAGGAATAGGATTTGTAGTGAGCTGCCCACTTGAATCCTATAAGAATAGCAAGGAAATCGGGGAGCTGTGTCGCCTTTGAGAGTTACACTGATATTAACAGTACCGCACCTTCACTTGAAGAGAACTAGTATCCGAAGCCTTTTTAGCCGTACCGGCAGTACTAGCACATATATTCCAGCAAGTTCCACTTTGCTGATTTTACTCTGATGCTTACGGTTTTCCCCGTTATATCTACACTATGATCTGTGTAGCTGCTTTGTGTCACACTAGCAGCAGTCCACTCTTGAAGGTAAACACTACAATGACTTAGAAAATTGGCAGCAAGGCATTGAGTGCCATTCTGGATGCAATGAAACTCATATGCTCCCCACTTGTTGACTCTTGTTTAGAATATGATCCTAATGACTCTTGTTCAAGATTGCCACATATAGAGAGACAGCATGGAATTGCATTTCTTTGGGCGCTGTGATTCATCATGAGTGGGCAACCAACATTGTATGCAATGAAGCGGAACCTCAAGAATATGCTTCCTCTTCTGTTCTTTAACACGTTCCTCTTTGTTTATTCTGTATTTAGTACGTACAGTATGTTCCTTGTCAGGAAGGGGCGCAGGGACATCTGCAGTCAACAGCTAATAGAGCTGGCCTGTACATGATCGATAGGCTTTCAATTACTAGCGGCAAAACAACACCGTATTTTCAAGCCAGTTCCACTTTCCCGATTTATATATCGTGGTTATGGTGTACCCCTGTTATGTACACTATGATCTTCCTAGTTGCTGTGTGCTCTTGTTATCATGGTTTGGCAATAAACTTTCTATACAGTATATTATGAACCTATCATCTGCCAACTATCCTTACTTGTGGAGCCTATTTTTGTGTGTACTTGTGCCAGATTATATAAAGGCACGCACCATATTACAGCACACATTAGCTCTCTCATCAGAATCCAGTGATAGCACACAAGTGTTTACAGGGGCGCCCCTATATTAGAATATCATCTGCATTACAAAGATAATCTCACAACTATTTATGTTTTCATGGTTCTCAGATATTATACGCAATTACAGTGAATATCAGAATCCGCGCATCAGAAGAATATTGTGGAACACTGCAATGACTTACAAAATTGGCACCAAGGCATTGAGTGCCATTCTGGATGCAATGAAACTCATACGCTCCCCACCTGTTGATTCTTGTTCAGAATATCATCCTAATGACTATTCTAACCTCGAGGAGTCAAAGGCAGATGGCATGTCATGTTCACCCATCAAGGTGCCTGTTCTAATTTGGCAAGGTTTTATTAATTGCGCATATCTTGCATATGTTGTCTTGCATTTCTTCTACTTTGTTGCACCGCCATCTGCTTAGTTTACTCATCATATAACTCGAGATGCCATGCCCATCCATTATCAATACATATTCCATATGTCATCATACCATGTTTTTCCACTCAAATGTTGTTCTTGTGCATCAGACATAAAAAAGGAAGAGGGTGATTGCCGAACCTGAAGGAGCACCGGCGAAGTCCTTGAAAAATGTGGTGGTGCCGGTGAAATCAGACAGCGCCCCACTTATATTGGCTGTACAACCAGTGACACAAAACGTAGGACCGACTCCAGCAGACTGTACCCATACTTCACTGGCCACACAACTAGCCCCACCACACAGGACCTGCACTCCAGCAAAAGGTATACCGATTTCATTTGCCATAGCACCAGCCGTACCACAGAAAAATCCCACTCCAGCAAAAAGTACAGCAAGTCCACCGGCCGAAGACCTATCCCAACTGCAGAGACGGCCAACTCCTGCAGATTGGAACCCCATTCCATTTATTCCCATTTTAAAAGACAATGCTTTCAATGTTGTTAGGGACTACGTGCATATATTCCCATCATGGGAAGATTATAGTGAAGACAAACACCATTTTCACATCTTCCTGTCCAACTTACGTGTAAGTGCTATTATTCATGGTTATTATTTTCCTGTTTTCTGCTGATTGAACACATCAATGATTTACATTACATTGTTGTAACTATGCGAGGGTCAATCTGGATAGTCATGACGAGCAAAGCTTGCTTGTGCTTTTCAAGGAAGCATTGCAGCAGTATCGGTGTTATGTGAGGAAATCACACTTTGATGGCAAGTCTATAAACGAATTTCCGGTGAAGTATCCTGTGCTAAATTTAGAAGACATTGAAAGGAAAAACCTTGTTATGCACTGGTCTTGTTCCCAGGATGAGGTACTGTATATGAAGTCACATGACAATTTGAACTTCTACTTTTCCGCATGTGCCTTACGGATCTTTTTGGCAGGAAATCTACTCGAAGAAGAATTCCGGTTTGAAAAGAACGACAGGATATCACAAATATGCTGCCCGCTGCTTTGCTCTTGTTAGTACCTGTTGTCCTGTATCACTGTACTTGCATTCATACCTGGTTCATTATGTGACAACAGTATGCATGATAGCTTGCTTATCAATTGTTCGCTCCAAATTATCTGATCTGTATGAATGGTTACATTAGTGTAGAATATATCCAATGCCAATGAATTTTTTTAGCTCGGCATTGTTCTTGTAAGTACATGCTGTCCTTTATCAGTGTACTTATATTGACAGGTAGTTGTTCATGTACCATCACTCTGCAGCTTATTTGCCTTTGCCCTCCATTTTCTACACATCAGATCTATATTTACTCTTACCATAAGGTTGGTACTGAAGAAGTTTAGCTGTGCATTGCTCTTGGCTGTGCCTTTTGCCTGTATCGCTGCACATACATTTATAGCTACTTGGTTATGTAGCATCACTCTTCATCTTGTCTTAAATATTCTCCATTTTTTCGTATATTATCACATCTATATTTACTCTTAACAAAATGTAGAATAAAGGCAATGCTTATGAAGAAGATTCTGTGGTAAACTTCTTGAATTGCCCCCCCATCAGCATGGACAAGGGCTTTATAGAGCATGCCTTCACCAGTAATGTAAGTTTGTCCTTCTCAAGCCTTCAAACTTTGTTGTGTATATTTGGTTAGGCATGACTGCAACAGCTGTTTATTTTTGGTGTTTGCATCAAATTGCATGTTTAAAGTTTATTATGTAGTTCATAAACAAAAGTTTGTCCTTCTCAATTTAAGTTTTCAGTTGTACAGCCAAGTTCCTTCTTCATACCATGTAAATTAAACTATACAGAGCAAGTGATCTTCTTTTGCACTCCATGTATGCTTCTGTTCTCATCCGTAATCCAGTGGTGTGGTGAACCTACCCACTACAACACAATGTCATATTCTGCAATGTCTTAACTATGAACAATGTCATATCATTCTACTATTATTTAAACCGTCTCTTTATTTGCCAATCTGAAATGGGATAAATTGACAGCACACTAACCATTGATACTTATGAGTTCTTGATCTGTAATCCAGTGGTGTCGTGAAGCTGCCAACTCCTTCACAATGTCATTTCCTGCCATGTCTTGACTTGAACAATACCATATTGTGTTAATGCAATTTTAAACTGTGTCACTTTATTCGTCAGTAAGAAATGTGATGAATTGTCAGCACTGATACTTTTATGTGCAAAACCTGTCATCTGTCTGCTTGTTTATCTTTCAGAGTGAGGAAGATATAAGTGTTGAACAAGCGCAGTCTCATCATCTTGCTCAGCTGCTTGCGCTGCAGCTCCCCAGCAGGGCTAACCTTTCTTGAACTCTATTGAAGTGTTGTTGGTTTTGTATATTATTTTGTCGGCATGTTTATTTTCACTGGTGGCGATCTTTGATGCCCAGTGTATGTAATCTGCTGTCTGCTTGTGCTTTATTATCATAGTGGCGAACTTTGATGCCCAGTGGATGTAATATGCCGTAATTTCTTTATTGTATAGTCTAGGTTTTTTCTTATTCACGATGCTGCAGTTATTTTACTGTATATATATCCTGTCCTCGCAGCAAACCGGCCAAAACATAAAATTACGGTACATAATCGGGCCGTCATGCAGTCACCATGTATGATCCGCATCATGGGCCCCGTCATCTTGGTCCGTTAAAAGGCCAAAAGTAAACTGGCCCACTAGTAGATTCGGGCCTTTAATAGGCCGAGTAACCCCCGGCCCTCTTTTCGCAAGAAAACTCAATGGGCTTTTAGGAGGCTGAGAAGTAGGTTGGGCCTGAAATGTGCCGAACAGCTCACGGGCCGGTAGCAGCCCGAAATGGACCCCAGCCCATGATTGTGCGAATCAAATCACGGGCTTTTAACAGGCCAAAATTGTCTCGGTCCTTGTTTGGCCCAATCAGATATCGGCTGCGAGCAGGCCGGATGCAAACCGGGCCGTAGTTAGGCCCAACTATATGACGGGCTTTTAACAGGCCGAAATTAATATAGGGCTGAAATGTTAAACGGGCCCTTAACAGGCCGAAACTAATATCAGGCCAAATTAATAAATGGGCCTTTAGCAAGTGGGCCCAAAAGCATAGCGTCCAGTTAACGGGCCGAATCTGATATGGGCCATAATTTAGCCCAAAGCCTCTTAAAGGGCCAGACCTGATCTGGGCCGTAATTTGGAACAGAACGTGGTAGGCTATTAACGGGCTGGATCTCATATGGGCCATTATTAGGCCCAGAACGTGGCAGGCCATTAATGGACCGGATCAATTATGGGTCGGCATTTGGCCCAAAACATGGCAGCCAGTTAATGGGCCGGCCTACTAGGGTCCTCAAAATCTTGTGGGCCTATAGCTGGGCCGGCCCATTAATGTCGGCGAAATCTCGTGGGCGTTTAGCTGGGCCGGCCCATTATGATCCTCAAGAATCTTGTGGGCCTTTACCTGGGCCGGCCCATTATGGCACACAAAAATCTTGTGGGCCTTTACCTGGGCCGGCCCATGATGGCCTGCAAAATCTTGTGGGCCTTTAGCTGGGCTAGCCCATTATGGTCCGCAAAATCTCGTGGGCCTTTAGCTGGGCCGGCCCATTCTGGTCCGCAAAATCTTGTGGGCCTTTAGTTGGGCCAGCTCATTTAAACTTGATGGGCCGGTCCACGTGTCAACATATCATCGGCGCGTCTTGCCCATTGGATGAGTGACACCTATGCCAACGCGGACCTGACACGTGTCTCCTCCAGCCAATGATGATTTTACACGTCAAAAATCCCCATTGGTCGGGGCTGTTAACGGGTTATCGGATCCAAAACCCGACCCGATAGCTTAACGACATTCCGTTACGGTGGATGCCACGTGTCGGTCACCCTTGATGAAAGCACTTCTGTGACGCGCGATTTATCGTCATGGAAGTGGACACTTCCGTGATGATAATTTTGGTAATGTCATGGAACACTTCTACGATAGCACAGGTATGACTATCTTGATTCTGTCATAAAATCGTCATGGATGTACATGCATGACAAAAAACGCGACCTACTATGACAAACACGTATCATCACAGAAGTGTATTTTTTTGTAGTGATAGCTTATCATCCACAGATAGACGGACAGACCGAGCGAGTAAATCAAATACTCGAGGATATGCTCCGAGCATGTGTATTGGCCCAAGGACCTAAGTGGGAAGACTGTCTGTCGTACTCCGAGTTTTCCTACAACAACAGTTTCCAGACCAGTTTGAAGATGTCACCATATGAAGCTCTGTATGGCCGTAAGTGCCGCACTCCACTGAACTGATCTCAAACCGAAGACAACCGTATCTTCGGAACTGATCTAATGATGAAGCTGAGAAGCAAGTCAAGGAGATCCGAGATAGACTGCAGTTGGCCAAGTCACGACAGAAGAGTTACTATGATGCCAAACACCGTCAGATCAGATTTGAACCAGGAGAACATGTGTATCTCTGAGTCACCCCGATGAAAGGAATTAAGAGGTTTCAGACCTGGGGCAAGTTGTCACCCAGATATATTGGCCCATTCCCAGTCATGAACAGAGTTGGAGCAGTTGCTTATCCATTGGAGTTGCCACAAGAACTGTCAGAGGTACACAATGTGTTTCATGTCTCCCAGCTAAGAAGATGCATCTTGCCACCGGAGAAAAGGACTGATATGGCAGAGATAGAACTGGCTAAGGATCTGACATATGAGTAAAGACTAGTTAAAATATTGGATGAGACAGAAAGAGTCACTTACATCAAAGTAATCAGGTTTTTCAAGGTTCAATGGGAGCACCATACCGAGGAAGAGGCAACCTGGGAAAGAGAGGAATTTTTAAGGAATGCTTACCCAAAACTGTTTTGGCAAGCAACCGAATCTCGAGGACGAGATTCATCCTAAGTGGGGGAGGTTTGTGACAGCCTGGTTTTTGCCTTCTCTCTTTTTCCGGATTTCATTTGCCTTTGCCTTGGATTTGAGTTTTTGGAATCAATTCAAATGGACTTGTCACTTGGGCATGCCCTTGATTTTCACCCAAGTGACCCATCTGCATCTCATCCAACTCCATTTCTTTCTAAAACCCAAGAATGGCCCATTGAATATTTTTCATAAGTGAAAATATTCATTTTCTTTCTGAAAGCTCATTTCAGAAATTAGAGCTCCAAAGCAATCCCAATTTTTATAGCTCCAAAAATCCCGAGATAATTCTTGAATTTTCTTTGAACCTTGGCCCACCTCCTTGGGAAAAAATATTGTTGACTTTTTTGCAATATTTTGGCTATAGAAAATCTTTTCCTTTCTGGCCCAAAAATGCACTTGGTATAACAGGTGCATTTTTCCGTAATCTTTTGGAGCTAATCTTTCTTGAGCCTAGACACCCTCCTAAGTAACCCTTAACCCCAGGAGATCAGCCCTAATGGTCTTCTAGAAGCTAGCCAAACTTGGTGACCAAGTTTCTGTCTAGAAACTTGCCAGCAAGCTTGAGTCACTTCTAGTCGGCCTGGGTTCGAGTCCTCACCTTTCCTAGACTAAAAACCGCATGGACTTTAGCCCAGACAATGTTTGGCAGCATTTGGGCGTCGTTTTGGCCATGCTAGGGTGGTGACCGCGTGTGGACACGAGGCCTGGCATGCGTTCGACGTGCTCTGCGTCGCGTCAGTGCATCTGTTCGGCGCGTGCCTGAGCCAGAGCTCGCCGACGACTGCCGCACCGCGCCACCACCTTCGTCTCATCGCCCTTGACCTCTCCCTGGCGCTCGCCGATGCTGGAGACGCCGCAGCTAGCACGGGCGCGTCGCGGCCAAAAGCCACAGTGAATCCATGCCCCTGTCTTCTTCTCTCCCTCCTCCCTGTGCTCGCCCGCGAGCGTGGACAGCCTCCGCGTGATCGCTGAGCCTCTCCTGCCCTCGCTGATGCCCCTCGTCGCCTCTCGCCGTCTTCCAGAGAACTCCGGTGGCGACACGTACCCCCTTCCCCCTCTGGCGATAAATTGAGACCTACCCTCCGTCCCAGAGACATCTACCTCACCACCCAACCTCCACGAGCACGCAGCACAGCCGCAGGCCGGCCGGGCAGGCCTCTGGCCGCCGTGCCCGACCTGAGCTCGCCGGCGACAGCCATAGCTTAGCCACCCCGTCCCAGAGCTTCTGGAGCCCAACCAACCACCTAGGCGCGTCCCTGGAGATCCTCTGGTGACATCACGAAGCCGCAGAGCCCCTAGAACAGCCCCTCGCCATCGCCTTCTTCCTCTTCGGCAAGACGCGACCGCCGCCGCTGCTTGCGAGGTTGATTGCGAGCAGCTCCGGCCGTCTCTCGTCGTGCACGGGTACAGGCAGGTTCGCCGTAGCCCCCTCTTCAATCCTATCCCTCCAGCTTAGCCCAAGAACCCCTCCTCGCCGGCGTGAGCTCCGCCGAAATGCCGCCGCGTTCTATTTTTCTCCCCCTCCCCTCTCTCCTGACTGGTGGGGCCCAGTGTCAGCCTCTCCACTCGCACCTGAAGCGGTACGAGTGGACGTGTCTTTTGTCTTTACGCCATCGATGTCACCCCCTGGTTTTCTGCTAATTCAAATATTTTGACCAGAACTTTGACCATTGATATCTCCTAGCCTATAAGTCCAAATGGTTGATTCTTTTTGCACTGTGTTTGTTATAGAAAGCTCTAGCAGCACACCAAAGTGTGGATTTTTCCTTGCTGCCTAGAATTTCTGGTGATTTTCAGAGTGGTTCTTGATATTTTGTTTTGTGGTTTTTAAATATTTCAGAGGGAGAGACTTGTCTTGAAGCCATCCAGGAGGAGTGTGAACCTCCTCTGCACTAAGGCAAGCTACAATAACATTTGGATGGTGCCATCTCAATATCTATGATTTTCTACTTGAATATGAGTTAATTTTCATGCATTTAAAATAGTTAAATGATTATGATTTAATGCTTAGTTACTTTGTCATGCTTGTTATGCTTGTTTTAGTTACTGGTTGATTGCATGCAGTAGTTTAATCAAGTAGAGTAAGGATTTTGGCTTGATGAAAGTACTTTGATAGATTATGGTAGTTTCTTTTGATAATTAAATTTTCATATAAAAGATAAGTAACTAAAAATGAGGTTTGGTAATAACCAGTGTAGTAACATCAGTAGGGTTTATTGATGAGTAGTGCAAGAAAGTTATTTTGGTGATGTTGATCCATTCTTATGAGTTGCATCCTGAGCATATCGAATATTGCATGATCATAGCATCGCATGACTTGTAGTGAGTTTATTTTCAAGTTAAACCTGATAATAATCGAACTTGAATATAACGTTGATCAAGTCATGGTGCCTCTGAATCGGGTTCTTTTCAGTGCCACCACATTTACCTTTATGGGGGGTCTTGATTCGGTCCTTTGTCATGCCTCTTACCGGTGCCTCCAACGAGGGAAGGTTATGGGCGTGCGGTACCCTGGCCCGATAAGCAGACAAAAACTTGTGTGCCCGTTGTTTTTATGGTACCTTGTCCCCATTTGGGACCGTTTTGCCACGACAGTGGCCGAAGATGCCTTTGGTAGGCATGGGGCCACCCATGACTTAGCCCTGAGAGGGAGTGGGTCGGAGTGGCCGGGAGAGTGGCATGGCAAGGGATGGGTTTCGTCGGAACTCCATGGTCCACCCGAATGGGAGTGCGAGGCCCTTGAGTTCCGTAGTGTGGGTAACGTGCGCTAACCTCTGCAGAGTGTATTTTAATCTATCAATAGCCGCGTCCTCGGTTATGGACACAACTCGGTAGTAGGTCACACCATGGATCAACCATTATAATTAATCTTGCACACTTAGTAGTTATTGTTGGCACTGGTTTTGTGATGATTTGTGGATCATGTGATGATCGTAAGTGGTTGGCTTCAGTTGTGATCCGGGTATGATCACCGTTCGGTGACAGTGGTAACAAGTCTGGTAAGCGAGGCCGAGGGACTCGGTGCACATGTTGGTTTCATTGCATCTATAGTATCATGTGCATTGCATTAACCTGATTAATTGTCATGATATTGTTTGCCATTGTGGTTATGTTTGTTGTGAGCTTGCAAGTACATTCAATGTACTGACCTAGCGTGTCATGCCAGCTTTCAGGCAAGACTGATTGGATCGGAGAGCATCCCGCGTCTAGCATCGTGTCCACGTCGGTGTCCCTGTACTATGGAGTTCCACTTCGTCGTTATTCCGCTGCCGTGTAGTTGATATGATCGAGGTATCTTTCATGTTCATTAAATAATGTACATACTGTTCAGCTGCACCGTGTGTGCCACTTGGCCTCTTATCTTGATGTAACATCAGACTTATGTATCCGCTAGCATCAATAAAGAGGTTGTTTCTGTACCATGTTGTTGTGTGTTCCTAGAAGACTTCATCTCTAGGATGGCAATGCAAGGTAATCCGGTTGCTCTGAGCCGGGGTGCCACAACTAGTTTATCAATAGTTGGCCCACCTTACATCCACACAAAGTGTCTTGGGTCTTGTGTTGCAGCTAGCTCTACTAACTAAGAGCCCGCTTCTCTTATCTCTCTTCTCTTTCCTCCAACTAATAAGCACATATATATTATCCTATTCCTTATAGCCTGCTTATGTCACTCTATTGTACTATCTCTTATGTTGTCACTTTCATATACTAAGTGGGAATTTTTCATTATAGAACTTGGCTTGTATATTCCAATGATGGGCTTCCTCAAAACGCCCTAGGTCTTCGTGAGCAAGCGAGTTGGATGCACACCCACTTAGTTTCTTTTGTTGAGCTTTCATACATTTATAGCTCTAGTGCGTCCATTGCATGGCAATCCCTACTCACTCACATTGATATCTATTGATGGGCATCTCCATAGCCTGTTGATACGCCTAGTTGATGTGAGGCTATCTTCTCCCCTTTTTTGTCCTCACAACCACCACCATATACCACCATAGTGCTATGTCCATGGCTTAGGCTCATGTATTGCGTAAGAGTTGAAAAAGCTGATGCGCGTTAAAAAGTATGAACCAATTTCTTGGCTGAAACTGGGGTTGTGCATGATGGGAGTATTTTGTGTAATGAAAATGAAGCATGGCCTAACTATATGATTTTGTAGGGATAAGCTTTCTTTGGCTATGTTATTTTGATAGGACATGATTATTTGTTAGTATGCTTCGAAGCATTATTTTTTTATGTTTTATAAGCTTTTATCTTGAATCATTTGGATCTGAACAATCATGCCACAATAAAGAAAATTACATTGAGAATTATGCTAGGTAGCATTCCACATCAAAAATTATGTTTTTATCATTTACCTACTCGAGGATGAGCAAGAATTAAGCTTGGGGATGCTTGATACGTCGCCAACGTATCTATAATTTTTTATTGTTCCATGCTATTATATTACCCATTTTGGATGTTTATGGGCTTTACTTTACACATTTATATCATTTTTGGGACTAACCTACTAACCGGAGGCCCAGCCCGTATTGCTGTTTTTTCCCTATTTCAGTGTTTCGAAGAAAAGGAATATCAAATGGAGTCCAAACGGAATGAAACCTTCGGGAGCGTGATTTTTGGAACGAACGTGATCCAGAGGACTTGGAGTGCAAGTCAAGAAGCAGTCGAGGCGGCCATGAAGGTGGAGGGCGCGCCCACCCCTACAGGGCGCGCCCCCTATCTCGTGGGCCCCTCGGGCGTCCACTGACCTACTTCTTCCTCCTATATATACCCACGTACCCCAAAAACATCAAAGGCGACCACGAAAAACTATTTCCACCACCGTAACCTTCTATATCCGTGAGATCCCATCTTGGAGCCTTCGCTGGCGCTCCGCCGGAGGGGGAATCGACCACGGAGGGCTTCTACATCAACACCATAGCCCCTCCGATGAGTTGTGAGTAGTTTACCACAGACCTTCGGGTCCATAGTTATTAGCTAGATGGCTTCTTCTCTCTTTTTGGATCTCAATACCATGTTCTCCTCGATCTTCTTGGAGATCTATTCGATGTAACTCTTTTTGCGGTGTGTTTGTCAAGATCCGATGAATTGTGGGTTTAGGATCAAGTTTATCTATGAGAAATATTTGAATCTCCTCTGAATTCTTTTATGTGTGATTAAGTTATCTTTGCAAGTCTCTTCGAATTATCAGTTTGCTTTGGCCTACTAGATTGATCTTTCTTGCAATGGGAGAAGTGCTTAGCTTTGGGTTCAATCTTGCGGTGTCCTTTCCCAGTGACAGCAGGGGCAGCAAGGCACGTATTGTATTGTTGCCATCGAGGATAAAAAGATGGGATTTATATCATATTGCATGAGTTTATCCCTCTACATCATGTCATCTTTCTTAATGCGTTACTCTGTTCGTTATGAACTTAATACTGTAGATGCATGCTGGATAGCGGTCGATGTGTGGAGTAATAGTAGTAGATGCAGGCAGGAGTCGGTCTACTTGTCACGGACGTGATGCCTATATACATGATCATGCCTAGATAATCTCATAATTATTCGCTTTTCTATCAATTGCTCGATAGTAATTTGTTCACCCACCGTAATACTTATGCTATCTTGAGAGAAGCCACTAGTGAAACCTATGGCCCCCGGGTCTATCTTTTATCATATAAGCTTTCAATCTACTTTTATTTGCATCTTTACTTTTCCAATCTATATTATAAAATACTAAAAATATATTTATCTTATCATACTATCTCTATCAGATCTCACATTCGCAAGTGGTCGTGAAGGGATTAACAACCCCTTTACTGCATTGGTTGCGAGTTCTTTGTTTGTTTGTGTAGGTGCGTGGGACTTTTGAGGAGCCTCCTACTGGATTGATACCTTGGTTCTCAAAAACTGAGGGAAATACTTACGCTACTATTGCTGCATCACCCTTTCCTCTTCAAGGAAAACCAACGCAAGCTCAAGACGTAGCATTAGCAAAAAAGGTTTGGGTGGTCCTTGCGAAGATCTTCTTCTCGTTCCCAGGTGGCTTCCTCCTCGGTATGGTGGCCCCACTGAACTTTGCAAAACTTGATAACCTTGCCGCGAGTAACTCGACTGGAAAACTCGAGAATCTTGACTGGCTTCTCTTCATAGGTCAGATCACTATCTAACTGAATTGCTTCCAGTGGCACTGTATCTCTTAAAGGAAAATCGGCCATCTCTGCGTGGCACTTCTTCAACTGGGAAATGTGAAACACATCATGAACTCTTGACAATCCTTCGGGCAGTTCCAACTTGTACGCAACTTCTCCCATGCGTTCCAAAACTTTGTAGGGTCCCACAAAACGTGGTGCTAGCTTTCCCTTGACTCCAAAATGTTTAACTCCTTGAAGTGGGGACACACAAAGATATGCTATGTCTCCAACTTCGTAGGCTACCTCCTTGCGTTTAGTATCTGCATAACTCTTCTGCCTCGACTGGGCTCCCTTGAGTCTGTCTCGAATAAACTTAACCTTCTCCTCAGACTCTCAGATTAAGTCTGGTCCGAACAACTATCGATCTCCAACTTCATCCCACGACAACTGCGTCCTGCACCTCCTTCTGTACAAGGCTTCGAAAGGGGCCATCTTCAAACTAGCTTGATAACTGTTATTATAGGAGAAATCTGCATAGGGAAATTTTTCATCCCAACTAGATCCATAATCTAGCGCACAAGCTCTCAACATGACCTCTCGAATCTGAATTACTCTCTCGGTCTGTCCATTTGTCTGTGGATGAAAAGCTGTACTGAATTCTAGCCTGGTACCCAAAGTTTCATGCAACTGATTCCAAAACTTTGAAGTAAACTGTGTTCCTCTATCTGATACAATGGTCCTCGAAACTCCATGCAGACATACGATCCTGGTCATGTATATCTTCGCCAACTTAGCACTCGTATAAGTTGTCTTCACAGGGATGAAATGGGCTACTTTCGTCAAATGATCAACTACAACCCAGATAGAGTCATAGCCTGAACGAGTCCTTGGTAATCCGGGGATAAAATCCATGCCAAGTTTATCCCACTTCCATTCGGGTATCGGCAACGGCTGTAGCAATCCTGCTGGTTTCTGATGCTCTGCCTTAACTCTGTGACATACATCACATACTGCTACATACTCGGCAATATCCTTCTTCATTCCTGTCCACCAGAAACTTTCCTTCAAATCCAGATACATCTTGGTGTTGCCTGGGTGAATCGAGTAAGGCGAATCATGAGCCTCCTGAAGAATCAACTTCCTGATCTCAGGGTCATTAGGCAAATAGATACGATCCTCAAACCATAAGGTGTGGTGCTCATCCTACGAAATCCTTTTGCTTTTCCTTTACTCATCCTTTCCTTTATCTCAGCAATCTCCTTATCCGTCTTCTGGGCTTCTCTGATCTTACCCAACAAAGTGGACTGAATTTCCAATGTTGCAACATAACCTCTTGGAACTATCTCCAAGCGTAGTTCTCGAAGGTCGTCTGCTAGCTCCTTAGTTAATCCTCCGGTTATGAGCGTGTTAACATAACTCTTGCGGCTCAACGCATCTGCTACGACATTGTCCTTTCATGGATGATAATGCAACCTCATATCGTAATCCTTTCGGAGCTCCAACAATCTCCTTTGACTGAGGTTTAACTCCTTCTGTGTGAATATGTACTTCAAACTCTTATGATCCGTGTAAACATCACAACGGTTTCCGATGAGAAAGTATCGCCAGGTCTTGAGTGCATGCACTACGGCTACTAGCTCCAAATCATGTGTAGCATAATTCAACTCATGAGGTTGAATCTGTCGTGAGGTATATGATACAAGTCTTCCATCCTGCATAAGCACACCTCCAAGTCCTCGACGAGAAGCGTCGTAATATACTTGGAAATCCTTGCGCATATCTAGGAGTATCAGCACTGGGGCTATAACCAAGCGTTTCTCCAACTCCTGAAAATTGGCCTCACAATCCTCAGTCCATTTAAACTTGGTGTCCTTCTTCAATAACTCCGTCATGGGCTTCGCAATCTTGGAAAAAAATTCAATAAATCTCCGGTAATAACCTGCGAGTCCAAGAAAACTTTTGATCTCTCCCACTGAGGTGGGTGCCAACCATTTAGTGATAGAAGCAACCTTGGTAGGGTCTACTTCTATTCCTTCTCTGGATATAACATGTCCGAGAAATCCGACTTCCTTCAACCAAAACTCACATTTGCTGAACTTGGCATACAACTGATTTTCCCTGAGCTTCTCGAGAACCAAACGCAAATGTTCCTTATGCTCTTCTTCATTATTCGAGTAGACCAATATGTCATCAGTGAACACCACGAAGAACTTATCCAAAAACTCCATGAACACCTTGTTCATCATACTCATGAAGTAGGCAGGGGCATTAGTCAAACCAAATGACATAACTGTATACTCATATAGCCCATGCCTCGTGGTAAAAGTTGTCTTAGGTATATCCTGCTCTCGGATCTTCAACTAGTGATAACCTAATCGAAGATCCTTCTTGGAGAAAACCTTAGCTCCTTGCAGCTGGTCAAACAAATCATTGATCATCGGCAGAGGGTATTTGTTCTTGATTGTCACCTCATTCAGCGCACGATAATCAACAACCATCCTCAAAGATCCATCCGTTTTCTCAACATGAAACATTGGGCTCCCCAAGGTGATGAAATTTGGTTTGAATGTAACCTTTCTCCAGTAACTCCTTAATCTGCTTCTTGATTTCTTCTAGATCATTTGCGGGCATCCGATACAGTCTCTTGGATATTGGTCCGGTGCCTGGCAATAAATCAATCAAAAACTCAATGTCTCGACCTGGTGGCATGCCTGGTAACTCTTCCGGAAATACATCGGGATAATCCTTCACCACTGGCACTTCCTCCTGAACAACTCCTGATAAGGCATTCACCTGCGTCCTCCTCGGCGCATGCCTAGACACATACTTGATCCTCTTTCCTTCCGGGGTGGTGAGAAGAATTGATTTACTAGCGCAATCGATGTTTCCCTCATACTTGGATAGCCAATCCATTCCTAGTATCACATCCAATACTTGTGACTCCAGGACAATCAGGTCGGTGGAGAAAACATGTCTACCTATGGTTACTGGCAACTGATAGCATCCCCTACTAGCCATATACTCCGCTCCTGGGGAACTTACTAACATAGGTGACTTAAGGGCTACTATTGGCAACTTATACTTATCCACAAATCCCCTTGATATGAATGAATGAGATGCACCAATATCGAAAAGAACAAGTGTTGTAAATGCATTAATCAAAAACTTACCGACAACTGCGTCGGGTTGATCCTCAATCGCCTCCACACTGACATGGTTCACCTGACCTTTGGTGAAGGGGTTGGGCTTCTTTGCAGAACCTCCATTGCCATTTCCATTCTTTGCTTCAGGATATTCAGTGGCATAATGTCCGGTCTTCCCACACTTGAAACACGTAATGTGACTCAGATCCCTCTTGGCTGGTGGTGCGAGGTTGGAACGGTTGTGGCTGCTGCTTCCTCCATTCCCATTGCCATTCTTAGGGCCATTGTGGTTGTGCGAACTTCCTCCATTGTCCGTATGTCCTCCGTGGTTATGGCCTCCATGGTTGTGAGTATGCCCTCCCGAGTACGCGGAATAGCGGTGCTTGTGCTAAGCTCCAGAAGTGCACCTCCCTTGTCTATACTTCCTCTTGCAATTGTCAATCTGTTGCTACTGGCCTTCTATCATGAGGGCCCTATCTACCAACTCCTGATAGTTGTTGAAAGTTGCCACCATCAACTGCTTTCTCAGCTCATCATTGAGTCCCTCAAGAAACTTCTCCTATTTTGCGGCATATGTGGCAACATCATCTGGGGCATAACGTGCTAACTTGCTAAACTCATCCACATACTATCCCACTGTACGACCTCCTTGGCGCAAGTTGCAAAACTCACGCTTCTTCATGCTCATAGCTCCTGCTGAAACATGGGCGGTGCAGAAAGCCTGCTGAAAGTGATCCCATGTAACTGTGTTGATGGGGTAAGTGGTGGTGAAGTTCTCCCACCAAGATGTTGCGGGTCCATCAAGCTGATGTGCGGCAAAGCGCACTCTCTCTGCATCTGTGCATCCTGCAGTGGTCAGCTCTCTCCCAATCTTGCGGAGCCAATCATCTGCAACAATCGGCTCGGTGCTGCTAGAGAACACAGGCGGATTCAACCTCAGAAAACGGGCTAGGTTGTCAACAGGGGGTGGTGTTGATGGCTTGTTTTTGTTGCCTTGGTTCTGGTTCTGAACTAGCATCTGCATCAAGGCATTCTGCTACTGGATCAACTGAGTGAGCTCCAGTGGGAACACGAATCCATTGTCACGTCTTGGAGGCATCTGATGGCTAGAAGGGGTGAGAAAACAGAATAGAATAAGGTCTAAGAGAGATTCACTACCCATATGCACATGAGACAAACACAATCAATTCACTTCATTCAATATCAAACAAGGTTCACACAAACGATCTAAACTTCGATTACAAACTTGATCGATGCTAACTACTTGGAAGAAAACTACTAGTAACATGGTGGTCGTCTAGAAATTTTGATCGGAGGAAGACTCCATGATATCTGCTCCAGCTTCGTAAACATGGTCGTCATCACTATCGTCATTTGCATCACTGTCTGTGTTGGTGTCGTCCAAGATGATGTAGTCCTCCGAACGGATCTCCTTTGCTGGTTCTCACTTATGGTTCTCCACGGGTAGTCCAAGCTTCCTCTTCAAATCTTCATGCTTCTCCAGTAGTACGGCAATTTCTTCCTCATATCCATCGCGTGTAAACTTGATTTCCTCTTCTAGCTCGATATTCTTCTTCATCAGCTTCTTGATCTTCTTCATGTTGAAACATAGTTGATTCTCTTGTCGACGAATGTGATCACCCATCTCCTGAATGTATGCTGTAATCCATCCTTCCTGGTATGAATCATCTCCCATTCTTCGTCTCGGCAGCCGCATATCTGATAGATAGTGCTTTCCAGCTCCTTGTGATAAACCTCACATATGCGTCCAAAAGTGATGTGGGCTGCCATGCTCTTTCCCAAACTCCAACTTGGTGCATCCAGGTAGAAATCAATAGGCTCTGTTGTTGGCGCAAATGTCGTCCCAGGTACCCAAACCTTCATCTTCCCGTGCTCCTCTTCCGGTAAAGTTGCAGAGAAAGTCCCACAAAGCTTGGTAGCCTGATGTTCAGGTACTTAGTGACTTCCTTCAAGTGTCGTCCGAAAGGGGTGTCGTCATCCGGCTGAGTGAACTTTTTCTTGGGGTCCGCCATCTATAGAGTAGAAATAGAGGAGAATTAGAAATGAGCAAAGAAGAGAAATCATGTGGCTTATTCTAGTGGTCGCGTCCTACAGTCAGCGTGTGCTCTGATACCATCTTGTAGCGACCACGATCCCAATGGACCGAAGTCTCTGTGCTTAAGTGTCATCCCTGGATCTGTAATGCTGACACACACAATACTCGAGGAATTATAACAGAGTTCAATCACACACTTATTACATCGAGTCCTCATGATGAGGACATCAATACCATTGTTACACCCACAACCCCTGCTGATATACATACTGGACCAATTACTAGAGCTCGCGCACACCAATTAAATTACCAGGTACTTTCATTTCTTGGTAATGATTCTAATGTTCATGAGAATATGATGTTGCCTAAATTGGATACATTTGTTTTGCTCACAAATGAAGAGGCTAGCTTGGAGAAGGATGAACATTGGAGCAAGAACAAGCATGGAGATGATGGCATGCGCAAGGGGAACAAGAACAGAGTTACAAGTGATGATTTCAGGACATTGAAGCCACTATAATGAGTGCATGAAGCCTTGGATGAAATGTACAAGATGCTACTTCATAATTCTCGTCCAGACGCTATTCTAGGTGCTATGTCACCTTATCACTAGTAGGAAAATGCTTATACATAGAATTTTAGCAGTAGCACCTGTTTGGGCGCCCACGCTACTGGTATGTACTAGTAGCGCCAGCCAAAACGGGCCGCGCTGCTGCTTAGCAGGCCGCCGGGGCCAAAAGGGCAGGCCACTTAACTATAGCGTGTGATGTGAGCCGGCGCTACAGCTAGTGGGCTTAGCAGGAGCGCTGGCCCGTTACCCGCGCTGCTGTTAAGCCCACTCCCTCCCCCGCACGCCGCACGCCGCTGGCCCGTTACCCTGCTCGCGCCCCCGGCCGGCCTCATCAGCTCACTCACACACTCCACACTCCTACCTCAATCCCCCCCGCGCGCCACCGTCGACCCCCCGCACGCTGCCGTCCCCCGCGCCGGCCACTACTAGAAAAAGGCCTACTAGTGGCGCACCAGTTTTGCCTACTAATAGCGCACTACTGGTGCGCCACTAGCATCACGCCACTAGTAATTTTTACTAATGGCGCGCCGCTGGTATACTAATGGCGCACCAGTGGTGCGCCATTAGTATATGCCACGGTGTGCCATTACTATCTGACTTAGTAATGGCGCACCACATAGAAGTGCGCCATTAGTAACAAATTTTTTTTCAAATATTTTTTCAGAAATAATTTTTTTAAAAAAAAAATTCAAGTTTTTTTATTTTTTTCAGAAATATTTTTTTCCAATTTTTTCTTAATCTCGGGTCACTATGGCTTAATCTCAGGTCAATATGCTTAATTTCAAGTCAAATCGCACTAAGTGGTCAAACTTCCCGGCCCGAGCATGCTTAACTTCGCGGTTCTATCCAACCCCAGCAACACCTCACTTAACAGCCACTTGTTGATATATCTATCATATCAATCCTATTAAACCTTGTTGATGTCTAGGACTTTGTTCATATTCATGAGTATGATGAAATTTTGAAAAATATTTCAAACTTCCCTGTCATATTACGAATCATTTTTTGAAAAAAAATCCAAAAAAAAATTCAAAACCAATATTTTGTTCTGTTACTAGTGGCGCACCGAGCAACCGGTGCGCCACTAGTAAGTTTGAAAAATTTTGAATTTTTTTGCCTCTAGATCTTGAAAGCCCCGTATCTTTTTTTCTGTTAGGTTTTTGAGGATTTTGAAAATGTTTAACGGGCTTCCCCCTTTAAATTCGGATGTAACTTTTCGAGTAGATGATTTTTCATATAAAAAACTTTTTCATCCGAGTTCGTATGCAAAAGTTATGCCCATTTTAAGAAATTCCAGAGAGATTTTGCAAATAAAGTCGAAATTCATATTTTTTAATTTTCCCAACAACTAGACCACATATCACATGGGAAACTTATTTTATTTTATTTTTTTGACATTTCCAGCATTTT
>NC_057796.1:213242110-213254375 GCF_018294505.1 Triticum aestivum
AGTGCGCCATTAGTGTCCATATTGGCTATAGCTGTTTTTGTAGTAGTGGGCCCTCCTCCCTGCGGCGGCCGCCCTCGCCCGCGCCGACCCTCCTCCCCGCCGGCCGCCCTCCCCCGCGTCAGCCTCCTCCCCCGCCGGCCGCCCCGGCCCCCACGCCGGCTCTCCTCCCGCGCCGGCCCTCCTCCACCAAGAGGTACATCCTCCTCCCTCCTTCCTCCTCCTCCCTAGTTTCTTTTGAACCCTAACAAGTTGAAAATTTTAGGTTTTAGTCTTAGTTGTTTAATCATAGGAAAATGTATATAGTATGAAACCTAGCTGCTAGTTAATCTTAGGATAATGTAGTATGAATCTTAGGATAATGTAGGTTTTTAATCTTAGTTGTTTAATCTTAGGTGTTTAATCTTAGGATAATGTAGTATGAACCCTAGATAGTTAATCTTAGGATAATGTAGTATGAATCTTAGGATAATGTAGTATGAACCCTAGCTAGTTAATCTTAGGATCATATTTTGAACTATCACATTTGTTGTTATTTTTTTTAGTAAAAACAATTATTCCTGTTATATGCAAATTGGAAGTGGATATAGGTCATATTTTGAAGATGTCACAATCTTAGTTGTTTAACCGAGTGGCCTATGTTTTGCCAGAAATGTCGATTCGTTTACGTTCTGGCAAATTTCAGGCGCTCGATATGTCCTGCTTTTAGCAAAGGTCATGCCGAATTTCACTAAGTGTTTATTAATTTTGTTTTCATAATTAAGCATTTTGTTATCGACGTCGACGATGCCTATCCCGCATCCTCGTCGTCGACTCGGCAGAGGACTCCTGCTTGAGCCGAGGGGCCATGTCCGGGACTGGGCTCCGCCGGGCTAGTACTGGGTTGTGCTACCTTCTAGTGAGCGCAGTTTAGTGAGGAGCCAGCCCGTCGTCGACCCGGAGCTTCTTTGGTGGCGGTCATGTGGGCCTGCATCGGTGCAGAGGCTTGAGTCCCCCGCGCAGGTGGTATAGCACCATGTCACGGAGGAGAACGCGCACGTCCAGTGCTACTTGGTTTCGTTGGCGAACGGCAGGTTCTCCAATACCTGACAGATTCTTTGGGGATCTCACCGGAGCTACGATCCTATGATGGTTCCTTCTCTTTGGGTGTCCACCGTGGCCCACTGAACCTAGAGGAGCTATTATTCGAGATGTATTAGTGATATTATATGATGATCTTTGCTACAAACTACTATATATGTATTCGATGATGGATTATTAATTACCTATTAGTTATTTGCTTATTGAATGCAAAAGATGAGCGTGGTTTGTGCTAAAAACTACTATATATGTATTCGATGATGGATTATATGATGATCTTTGCAAACTAGGTTCGATGAGGATCTTTGCTACAAACAACTACAAACTACAAATTTTAGGTGTTCTAGTTGTCATATGATGATCTTTGCTACAAACTACTATATATGTATTCGATGATGGATTATTAATTACCTATTAGGAAATGTCTGACGACGAAAGGGCATTCGCTATGTGCGATTACTGCGAAGATGAGCGCGGTCTGTGCGACAGGCCTCACCTGGTAGAAGGTCGGCGCTTCAGCATCGAGCTCCAAGAGACCTTCGAAATTGAAACGGTACGCGACGATGACAAGTGTTTTTTGTTATTTTTGCACGACTTCTCTGCTTCTTCAACGTGTAATTTCCGTCTTTTACAATTCGACTAGCTTATCCCATGCCATGCAAGACGCTATGTCTTGGAGAAGATGGGTTTTGAAGATCATGAAAGCATGGAGACAAAGATAATTCAACTAAGGACCCATCATGGTTATGATTTTGTTGTAAAACTATACAGTTCTGTGAACTCATCCAATTTTGGTTGCCCGAATTGGAAGCCCTTTGCAAGGCGTATGATTTTCATGAGGGTATGCTTCTCACCTTCGATCTTGGTGATCCTGACATCGACGAAAAGAATATGACCATTTGGGTCCTTGTTAGCATGCTTCCAGTTCTACCGCTGTGTGAGTTTCTCAAACATATTTATTAAGTAATTTATATTGTTTATTTCAAAATATTTGACAGCTTATTTCCATTGACAGCTTATTTTCATTCTTCAAAAAATCTACGGAAGATGGTAGACAGAACCCACTACTACAATGATGAAGCACAATTAACTTATAAGGAGAAAGATGGTCTTATCGCATTTTTTACTGATCTTGAGAATTACAATAGCTATCATCGAATTCCTCAAAATTATGGTCAATATGTGCCACTAGTGCACGCGGTGTGCTACGGTAACATCAATGGAGATAGCATGGTAAGATTTTCTACTATTACGACATCCGTGCATCTTTTGCATAAATTCTTCTAAAACTGAACTACATTGCTAACAACAAAGTTATGACTATGTTTTTGAACAGAAAATCCCGATGGATTGTGTGCCTCATCTGATGTTGCCAAGAGGTCACGTTGATGTTATGAGCTTACGGCCACCACGGCCAGGTCAGCCGCAGTATCCACATCACCCCTGTCCATACCGTATTTCTAAAAGCGAGGAAGCCGTGATAATAAATGATTGGAAAAAATGTTTCGACCATCGTAGAGAGCTACTTGGAAGCAACATTGTGCGTAGGCCAAGACTTGGAGACAGGATGACCTCCGTTCTTCATTATGGAGAGTCCAGTTTCCTTAATGAAGAGTCAATGCCTATCTTGTTTTATGATATTTTACCTAAGAGAGGGTAGAGTAGGTCCTATGAGAGGAGTAGGTCCTAGGTAGAATGTGTTATTATGTCCTACAATGTGTTAGAGTTGATAAGGAGGATGATGAGTTGTGATTATGACTAGTGACCAACTTGTTATATATATGATGTCTCATTGACGAACATTGTTTGGTGGTGATGACTAGTGGTAATGAATATGCTATTTAAACAGACTAGTTCATGATGAGTTGTTATTGTATAAAAGATATATCTGTTCAAACATGTACAGTGCCAAAATATGAAAAAAAAACATAAATTTAGCAGTGGCGCGGGCCAAAATATTACCAGCAGCGCTCATTTACCAGTAGCGTGGGCCAAAACAAGCGCTACTGCTAGAAAATAGTTGTAGCGCCGTAGCAGTAGCACGCCTGCCCGCGCTACTAATAGCACAAAAACCAGCGCTACTGGTAAGGGTTTTCCTAGTAGTGTATTATTGGGCCAGGCCCATGTATTTTCAAAATACATGATTATAGGCTGTTTTTAGAGTCTGTATGTGTGGGGAAGCAAGAGTTAGGGTTGGTTTCGGACCCCTCGCTCAAGGGCCACGAAATTCCCCCCTCTTCCTCCATTTATACAGCCCTTAGGGCGTCGTTTAGACTTTGGATTTTGTTTAGATTAAAAGTTCGCCATAGCTGCAACTCCGCGTACTTCGTTTGTGTTCAACGACCAGACCAAGACGTCACAAAACCCCATCTTGATCAATAAAGCTTTTATCTTATATTTGCAATATCCAGATTGCAATCTCAGTTTCTTGCTTGTTCTTTGTTTGCTCTCAGGAAATAGACCCTCATGGTCAGGTTCATCGTGCTCCGGCGTGGTCAATAACCTCTCGGAGTTGGTTTAGCTATTGCTAAGGCGCGACGTCCTCGCACGTACATAGTCAGATCGTCAAAGTCTACTCCTCCAAAAAGATAATCACCATCTCATCGAAAGACGGGACACCTTTGCCTCTGTCAAGTGGTATCAGATTTCCAAGTTGCTCGGTGAGATTTTACTGTTTTTCGTAGTTTAGATCGAGTCTGTTATCATACCTACAGTCCACGAAAAAGCCACAATAAAATTAGGGTTAGTTCATCATATCCAAACCAATATGAGCCTTTGCGTAATCTTTTTAGGGTTTTTGCATTGTTGAATTTGCGGTTGCATCGTCATGTATAGTTGCTGGTCTTAGCGTCTAGTCCTTTAGAGTTTCGAGTTCTGTCATAGTTTGTCACGCCGCCGCCGCACCATCTTCATCACTGCTGTCATATACCACCACCGCTGCCATATCCTACCACCGCTGCCATATACCACCACCGCTGCCATATCCTACCACCGCTGCCATATACCACCACCGCTGCCATATCCTACCACCGCTCCCATATACCACCACCGCTGTCATATCCTACCACCGCTGCCATATACCACCATATATCCACCACCAATCCGAGTTCTTTTCATTTTAGGTTTGTTTTCGAGATCCATCTATTTTCTGATTTGTGTTTCCTTGCCTGAGTAGGTTTCGAAAAAAAGAGGAGCGCAAAAAAAAGAGCGCAAAAAAAGAGCGAAAAAATTATAGAGTGTGATTTTCCCTTGTTTACGTGCCGCGCCGTGATTTTATTAGTGTTCTAGGCTCGCGTCTCTAGCACGGTCTAGCCTAGGACCAGCACAGTACCGTCGTTGAGCACTTGTTCAACTTTGCATCTCTGAATTGATTATTGCTGACCCTTTTTGCTAGCATATTATAAGCCTTCCCAGCTCCACATACATCTACGTCGTGCATTTGACTCTCCGTGGTAATCGCTCTATCCAAGCTTTGAGAGTTTTGACTACAACGGTTGCCGATCACCACCTACTACTGGGTAAGAACTGGCAAGAATTTGAGATTTTCTTGACGGATTTGTGACACCCCACCACCACCATTTTCCAGTAGTTTGTACGATCGTATTATTGTCTGTTTCTATTGCGGCTAACTATGACGGGACCACAAGCCGACGATATTGACTGGGAGAACATGACGAACAAGGAGCTTCATGATAAGTTTCATCAAATGTTGGGTCAACAGGTGGAAGACGTGATGACCAGCTTTGGAATGGCAATGGAGAAGATGGATGACATCGAGAAGACAATTGACACCAAGTTGGATGCCAAGTTCGATGAATTACTCAAACGTCTCCCACAACCAGCTCTACGCCACGATAGAGTAGGGCGAGCACATCGTGTTCCTCTTGAGCTAGGACAAAATTTTGGTGTCACTGCTACTGCTGTTGGTGCTTCTGTAGCTCCTGCTGCTACTGCAGAGGTGGAGGACTATTACGAGGATGAGGTTGATCAAAATTAGAATTACGTGCAGCCACCAGCACCACCAACAGCAGATCGATCTCGGGTATATATTCGCAATGGTAGGCCTGCACCACCACCTCAGGTACGTGATTATGACCATATTCCTAAACTGAAATTGAATATTCCACCATTCGAGGGTAGATACATTCCTGATGTATATCTTACTTGGGAGTTAGAAACTGAACAACGTTTTACATGTTTACAATATCCCGAGGAGAGACGGGTTGCTGCTGCTATTTATGCTATCACTAGTTTTGCATGTGTATGGTGGTCTGAACATTGTAGATTCCATCCTATTCTAGCTACTTGGGCTGCTTTAAAAACTGCTATGCGTACTCGTTGGGTTCCACCATATTATCAACGTGAATTGCTTCAAAAACTGCAGCGTTTGTGACAAGGGAAAAATTATGTACAAGAATATTATTAGGAATTACAAACTGGCATGATTAGATGTGGTATTGTTGAGGAGAATGAAGCTATGCTTGCACGTTTTATGGGTGGTCTAAATAGAGAGATTCAGACCATTCTAGAGTATAAGGAGTATACTAATATCACTCGTTTATTCCATCTTGCTTGTAAAGCTGAACGTGAAGTGCAGGATCGACAAGCATTGGCGCGAACTAACTTTTCTGCAGGTTGACCTTCATCATGGACATTGCGTGCATCTTCTAATTCCACTACTCCAGCACCTCCATCAGGTGCCACCTCTAGTCATGATACAAGAAAGCAGGCACAACCACCACTATCTGCCAAGAGCGCACCTGCCGGGCCTGCATAGAGCTCTTCTTCTTCCATGGCATCAACAGGGTACACAAGTGATATTATTTGTCATCGTTGTAAAGGAAGAGGACATTATGCGCGATAATGCAAATCTCAGCGTGTGATGATTGCTACTGAGGATGGTGGGTATGAGTCCGCTAGTGACTATGATGAGGAGACTTTGGCTCTTATTACAAGTGAAGAACACGGTGGAGATGATTCTGATCATGAGATGCAATACATGGCTCCTGAAGATGCCGACAGGTATGAATGTTTAGTTGCTCAACATGTTTTGAGTGTGCAGGTTACACAAGCTGAGCAAAATCAGAGGCATAATTTGTTCCATACAAAGGGAGTTGTGAAGGAACGTTCTGTTAGCGTCATCATAGATGGAGGGAGCTGCAACAACTTGGCTAGCATGGAGATGGTGGAGAAGCTATCTCTCACCACAAGACCACATCCATATCCTTACTACATCCAATGGTTCAACAATAGCGGCAATGTTAAGGTAACACGTACTGTTCGTGTGCATTTTAGTATCTCTACATATGCTGATTATGTTGATTGTGATGTGGTACCTATGCAAGCATGTTCCTTGTTACTTGGTAGACCATGGCAATTTGATAAAAATTCTGTACACCATGGTAGAAACAATAAGTATACACTTGTTCATAAGGATAAAGATATTACTTTACTTCTTATGACTCATGATTCCATTTTGAAAGATGATATTAATAGAGCTAGTAAGGCAAAACAGGAGAAACATATGAGTGAAAATCAGATTGTGGCAAAAGAATTTGAGCAACAAATGAAGCCTAATAATAAGCCATCTAGTGTTGCTTCTAAAATTAAATTGAAAAGTGCATGTTTACTTGCCACCAAATCTGATATTGATGAGCTAGATTTCAGCAAATCTGTTTGCTATGCTTTTGTGTGCAAAGAGGCATTATTTTCATTCGAGGACGTGCCTTCGTCTTTGCCTCCTGCTGTCACTAACATTATGCAGGAGTTCGCTGACGTCTTTCCACAAGACGTGCCACCGGGATTACCTCCGATTCGAGGGATTGAGCATCAGATTGACTTAATTCCCGGTGCATCATTACCCAACTGTGCACCATACTGTACCAATCCAGAGGAGATGAAGGAGATAATGCGTCAAGTACAGGAGTTGCTCGACAAAGGTTATATACGCGAATCCCTTAGTCCTTGTGCTGTTCCTATCATTTTTGTGCCGAAAAAGGATGGTACTTCGCGTATGTGCGTTGATTGTAGAGGCATTAATAATATTACTATTCGTTATCGTCATCCTATTCCTAGGCTAGATGATATGCTTGATGAATTGAGTGGCTCTACAATATTCTCCAAAGTTGATTTGCGTAGTGGATACCATCAAATTCGTATGAAATTGGGAGATGAATGGAAATAGCGTTTAAAACTAAGTTTGGATTATGTGAGTGGTTAGTCATGCCTTTTGGGTTAACTAATGCACCTAGTACTTTCATGAGATTAATGAGCGAAGTTTCACGTGCTTTCATTGAATGATTTGTGTTAGTTTACTTTGATGACATATTGATTTATAGCAGATCTTTGGAGGAACATTTGGAACATTTACGTGCTGTTTTTATTGCTCTACGTGATGCACGTTTGTTTGATAACCTTGGGAAGTGCACCTTTTGCGCCGACCGTGTGTCTTTTCTTGGCTATGTTGTTACTCCACAGGGAATTGAAGTTGATAAAGCCAAGATTGAGGCTATTGAGAGTTGGCCGCAGCCCAAAACAGTCACACAAGTGAGGAGTTTTCTTGGCCTCGATGGATTCTATAGGCGTTTTGTGAGAGAATTTTAGCACCATTGCTGCACCTCTCAATGAGCTTACAAAGAAGGATGTGCCTTTTGTTTGGGGTACCGCACAGGAAGAAGCCTTCACGGTGTTGAAAGATAAGTTGACACATGCTCCTTTACTCCAACTTCCTGATTTTAATAAGACATTTGAGCTTAAATGTGATGCTAGTGGAATTGGATTAGGAGGTGTGTTATTACAAGATGGCAAACCTGTTGCATAATTTTCTGAAAAAATGAGTGGGCCTAGTCTGAATTATTCTACTTATGATAAAGAATTATATGCTCTTGTTCGGACTATAGAAACATGGCAACATTATTTATGGCCCAAAGAATTTGTTATACATTCTGATCATGAATCTTTGAAATATATTAAAAGTCAAGCTAAACTGAATCGTAGACATGCTAAATGGGTTGAATCATTGAGACTTTCCCTTATGTCATTAAACACAAGAAGGGTAAAAATGTTATTGCTGACGCATTGTCTCGTCGTTATACTATGCTTTCACAACTTGAGTTTAAAATATTCGGTTTGGAGACCATCAAAGATCAATATGTGCATGATGCTGAATTTAAAGGTGTATTGCAGAATTGTAAAGAAGGGAGAACATGGAACAAATTCGTCATTAAAGATGCATTTGTGTTTCGTGCTAACAAGCTATGCATTCCAGCTAGCTCCGTTCGTCTTTTCTTGTTGCAGGAGGTGCATGGAGGAGGATTAATGGGACATTTTGGCGTGAAGAAGACAGAGGATGTACTTGCTACACATTTCTTTTGGCCAAAGATGAGACGGGATGTTGAGCGTTTTGTTGCTCGTTGCACTACATGTCAAAAAGCTAAGTCACGACTCAATCCTCATGGTTTATATATGCCTTTGCCTGTACCTAGTGTTCATTGGGAGGATATATCTATGGACTTTGTTTTAGGTTTACCTCGAACAAAGAAGGGGAGGGATAGTATATTTGTTATCGTGGATAGACTTTCGAAAATGGCACACTTTATACCATGTCATAAAAACGATGATGCTGTTAATGTTGCTGATTTGTTCTTTCATGAAATTATTCGCTTGCATGGTGTGCCAAATACTATTGTTTCAGATCGTGATACTAAATTTCTTAGCCACTTTTGGAGATGTTTATGGGCTAAGTTGGGGACTAAACTGCTTTTTAGTACTACTTGTCACCCCCAGACTGATGGACAAACTGAAGTAGTCAATAGAACATTGTCTACTTTGCTTAGGGCTGTTTTGAAGAATAATAAGAAAATATGGGAGGAATGCTTGCCTCATATTGAATTTTCTTATAATCGTTCATTGCATTCTACTACTAAAATGTGCCCTTTTGAAATTGTGTTTGATTTCCTACCTCGTGCACCTATTGATTTGTTGCCTCTTCCATCTTCGGAGAAGGTTAATTTTGATGCTAAACAACGTGCTGAATTGATTTTAAAAATGCATGAGTTAACTAAGGACAACATTGAGCATATGAATGCTAAATATAAACTTGCTGGAGATAAGGGTAGAAAACATGTTGTGTTTGCACCTGGAGATCTTGTTTGGTTACATTTGCGCAAGGATAGATTTCCTGATTTGCGTAAATCAAAGCTAATGCCACATGATGATGGTCCTTTTAAGGTGTTAGAGAAAATAAATGATAATGCATATAAACTTGAGCTGCCTGCAGATTTTGGGGTTAGTCCCACTTTTAACATTGCAGATTTGAAGCCTTATTTGGGAGAGGAAGATGAGCTTCCGTCGAGGACGACTTCATTCCAAGAAGGGGAGGATGATGAGCGCATCAATACCATTGTTACACCCACATCCCCTGCTGCTATACATACTGGACCAATTACTAGAGCTCGCGCACGCCAATTAGATTACCAGGTACTTTCGTTTCTTGGTAATGATTCTAATGGTCATGAGAATATGATGCTGCCTAAATTGGATACATTTGTTTTGCTCACAAATGAAGGGCCTAGCTTGGAGAAGGATGAACATTGGAGCAAGAACAAGCATGGAGATGATGGCATGCACAAGGGGAACAAGAACGGAGTTACAAGTGATGATTTCAGGACGTTGAAGCCACCATAATGAGTGCATGAAGCCTTGGACGAAATATACAAGATGCTACTTCATATTTTTTGTCCAGAGGCTATTCTAGGTGCTGCGTCACATTATTATTGGGCCAAGCCCATGTATTTTCGAAATATATGATTATAGGCTGTTTTTAGAGTCCGTATGTGTGGGGAAGCAAGAGTTAGGGTTGGTTTCGGACCCCTCCCGCAAGGGCCACGGAATTCCCCCCTCTTCCTCCATATATACAGCCCTTAGGGCGTCGTTTAGACTATGGGTTTTGTTTAGATTAAAAGTTCGCCATAGCTGCAACTTCGCGTACTTCATTTGTGTTCAACAACCAGACCAAGACGTCATAGAACCCCATCTTGATCAATAAATCTTTATCATATATTCGCAATATCCAGATTGCAATCTCAGTTTCTTGCTTGTTCTTCGTTTGCTCGCACGAAATATACCCTCGTGGTCAGGTTGATTGTGCTCTGGCGTGGTCAATTACCTCTCGGAGTTGGTTTAGCGATTGCTAAGGCGCGACGTCCTCGCACGTACATAGTCGGATCATCAAAGTCTACTCCTCCAAAACGATAATCACCATCTCATCGAAAGACGGGACACCTTTGCCTCTATCACCTCATAAAGAGTATGACTACACAAAAATAGCATGGCTGATGGCCATCTAAACTAAATAACTGCGGAAGCTTCGAAGGTAAATGAGTCCATCAACTCCAACGACATAGCTGAGTGCAAGACAACGACCTATCGCACCTTATTTGCCGTCTGAGTAGTCTGCAACATGAGACGTTGCAGTCGTGTAGGTCAGCACATTGAATATGCTGGCAGAGTTACACTTTAAAGCAATGAATGCAAGAACTATATCTACATGCAATATTTGGCTGGTGGAGGCTCTAAGTTTATGATTTTGCATAAAGCTCTTTTTCCCTACAACAAAGGAATAAATTTTTATTTAAACTACTCCCAAGTTGGACCAATATTTGAGAAGGTTCCTCCAACTCAAATCCCAAATAAACAAGTATCATCATTAAACCCAATTCAATTTAATTAAAGAGTGATGAGATCAACAATAATATCCAATTCCAGATACTCAAGATGTCCATAACCGGGGATGCGGCTAACCATGATTAGTTTATGCACTCTGCAGAGGTTGCGCACTTTTCCCCATAAGACTCGACCGCATCCATGATCGGAAGATCGAGACATAGCCTTTCTGAAGCATTAACTCTCTACTCTGGGCAGACCGGTACACCTACTTTCCCCTACATCTGCTAGTCCACCTCTTCGAGAGCTCATACAACTTACTCAACTATGCCAGAGCCCATAAAATGGCTTGTGGCTGCACACGGAAGTTTCTAGGCATGAAATATAGTATGATCCCTTTGAGCCCGGGTGGCGAACCGAGGAAAAATCACATGGGTACTCCGGGATTTCCCAAATGGACAAACACTGGATTCTCCAGGTGCCCCAACCAATCCACCTAGATGTGTATTAAAGTTGCCACCTTAATGTTATCCAAGATTAATAACTCTCACAACTTCCATGTGTATCACGATCCAATCCCCGTCTATGAGCATGGCTAAGCAATAATAGAGCATAACGTATATTCCCGGGGTGATCAAAAGGTATTAGGTTCCTACCTGAAGTACTACAACCAAACCACATGTTCCCAATCCTATTCATGCAAAAATTTGAGGGGCAGAACTAATGCATAGTAAAAACTGGGTATAGAAGAGTATGATCAAAGTGTAACTTGCCTTGCTGACGATCTGCAAACTCTAGAGATTCGTAGTAACAAGCTTTGCACTCCGGGTAATCTAGCGTGGACAAACAGTAGCATACATAAGCAATCACTCAAACGAAACAAACAAAAATCGAGAAAAGATCCAAATCAAACTCGAAACAAGCAAACGTCTAAACCAAACAGAAAACAAAACCTAACAACATTACTTTCATGTGTATTAGATCTTAATAGTAGGTATATGTGATTAGCTATGATTTGCAAAAAGAAACAACTCAAACGGAGATACGAAACTCAAGATACAAACGAAACAAGATCGTTTACTAATCTGAACTAAACTCAAATTTTAAATTGTCAAAATCATGTTCAAGTTGGCTAACTTGAAGGAAGAGATTGTAACGAAGATTTAGGCGTTGGCTTCATCTAATTTGGACAAACGAGCAAAAATTTACGGTAGTTTAAAGATCAGGGGCTAAATCGCGATAAAACTTATTCGCGTATAGGTCCCTGGCTGAAAATAAAACTAAAAAGAAAAAAATCTACGGAACGAACGTTCGCTAACAGAACTAAACGAACAAATTCGTTCGCTAATAAGAACTAACGGGTGAACGTTTACTAATTAAACTAACACAAAAACGAAAAACTGATCTAACCTAAACCAAAAAAAGAAAAGACCGGGGCGGTTCTTTACCAGCTAACCGGGGTTGACCGGCGGCGTCGGGCGTCGGCGGGCGGCGGCGCGAGGCGGCGGTGGCGCGGTGCGGGGTC
>NC_057796.1:213254691-213260831 GCF_018294505.1 Triticum aestivum
CTGGCGACAGCGGCGGTGGCGCGGAGCTGCGGCAGTGGGCGACGGCAGCGCTGGCGACGGCACTGGGCGGCAGCGGCGGTGCTCGGTTGCAGGGCGGGATGCGGACGAGGTGGGGGAGAAGGGCAACGGCGGCCTACTTATAAAGGGGCCCCGGGGTCGTGGCTTGGGTAGGGGCGACCCAGACTCCTCCTCGCCGGAGTTCGGCGCCCGCACGGGCGGCAGAGCCGGTGGCTCGCGAGCTGGGCCGGCTGTACCTTCGGCCCAGTTCGGTCCGGAAATTTAGTTTTTTAAATAATTTCGCTGCGAAGAAAAATCCTAATAAAATATAAAAACGATTCTAAAAATTCCAGAAACACTTTTCACCGTCCAAACATAATATTTAGGACAAGATGAACATTTTTCTGGACTAAAAGCCATTTTTGAAAATGCATGTTTTTCTCTATTTGAAATAAAATAGCAAATAAAATACAAAAAAATAATATTTTGTTTTCAACATTTCTTTTCCAATATTTCTCCTCTGTTGAAGAAGTTATATTATCTTCTCTCATTTATTTTATTGTTAGAAACAATTGGAAAGAAAATATTGAAAATCAAATTGATCCTCTTTTCAAATTTGAAAAAATTGAAATATGAATTTTGTGAAACCTCCAACTCTCTGCTTGGGTCCTTGAGTTGCTTAAGATTTCTAGGACCACAACCAAAATGCAATAAAATTATGATACGCATATGATTATCTATGTATAACATCCAAATTGAAAATTGGGATGTTACAACAATTCCCGAGCTCTTCGCGAGGCTAAAGGATGCGGAGGTAGAAATCAAGAAGGAGCATCAACTGTTGACGGTTAACAAGACCAGTAGTTTCAAGAAAAAAGGAAATGGCAAGAAGGGGAACTTCAAGAAGAATGACAAGCAAGTTGCTGCTCAAGTGAAGAAGCCCAAGTCTGGACCTAAGCCTGAAACTGAGTGCTTCTACTGCAAAGGGACAGGTCACTGGAAGCGGAACTGCCCCAAGTATTTGGCGGATAAGAAGGATGGCAAAGTGAAAGGTATATTTGATATACATGTTATTGATGTGTACCTTACTAATGCTCGTGGTAGCGCCTGGGTATTTGATACTGGTTCTGTTGCTCATATTTGCAACTCGAAACAGGGGCTATGGATTAAACAAAGATTGGCTTAGGACAAGGTGATGATGCGCGTGGGAAATGGTTCCAAAGTTGATGTGATCGCCGTCGGCACGCTACCTCTACATCTACCATCGGAATTAGTTTTAGACCTGAATAATTGTTATTTGGTGCCAACGTTAAGCATGAACATTATATCTGGATCTTGTTTGATGCGAGACGGATATTCATTTAAATCAGAGAATAATGGTTGTTCTATTTATATGAGTAATATCTTTTATGGTCATGCACCCATGATGAGTAGTCTATTTCTATTGAATCTTGATTTTAGTGATACACATATTCATAATATTGAAGCCAAGTTAATAATGATAGTGCAGCTTATTTGTGGCACTGCCGTTTAGGTCATATTGGTGTAAAGTGCATGAAGGAACTCCATGCTGATGGGCTTTTGGAATCAGTTGATTATGAATCACTTGATACTTGCGAACCATGCCTTATGGGCAAGATGACTAATACTCCGTTCTCCGGAACAATGGAGCGAGCAACTGACTTATTGGAAATAATACATACCGATGTATGCGGTCCGATGAGTGTAGAGGCTCGCGGCGGGTATCGTTATTTTATGACCTTAACAGATGATTTGAGCAGATATGGGTATATCTACTTAATGAAACATAAGTCTGAAACATTTGAAAAGTTCAAAGAATTTCAGAGTGAAGTAGAAAATCATCGTAACAAGAAAATAAAGTTTCTACGATCTGATCGTGGAGGAGAATATTTGAGTTATGAGTTTGGTCTTCATTTGAAACAATGTGGAATAGTTCCGCAACTCATGCCACCTGGAACATCATAGCGTAATGGTGTGTCCGGACGTCGTAACCGTACTTTATTAGATATTGTGTGATCTATGATGTCTCTTACTGATTTACCGCTATCGTTTTGGGGTTAGGCTTTAGATAGGGCTGCATTCACTTTAAATAGGGCACCATCATAATCCGTTGAGACGATGCCTTATGAACTGTGGTTTGGCAAGAAACCAAAGTTGTCGTTTCTTAAAGTTTGGGGCTGCGATGCTTATGTGAAAAAGCTTCAACCTGATAAGCTCAAACCCAAATTTGAGAAATGTGTCTTCATAGGATACCCAAAGGAAACTATTGGGTACACCTACTATCATAGATATGAAGGCAAGATATTCGTTGCTAAGAATGGATCCTTTCTAGAGAAGGAGTTTCTCTCGAAAGAAGTGAGTGGGAGGAAAGTAGATCTTGATGAGCTAATTGTACCTTCTCCCGAATTGGAAAGTAGTTCATCACAAAAATCAGTTCCAGTGATGCCTACACCAATTAGTGAGCAAGTTAATGATGATGATCATGAAACATTGGATCAAGTTACTACCAAACCTCGTAGGTCAACCAGAGTACGTTTCGCACCAGAGTTGTACGGTAATCCTGTTCTGGACGTCATGTTACTAGACCATGAGGAACCTACGAACTATGAGGAAGCGATGATGAGCCCAGATTCCGCGAAATGGCTTGAGGCCATGAAATCTGAGATGGGATCCATGTATGAGAACAAAGTGTGGACTTTGGTTGACTTGCCCGATGATCGGCAAGCCATCGAGAATAAATGGATCTTCAAGAAGAAGACTGACGCTAACGGTAATGTTACTGTCTACAAAGCTCCACTTGTTGCAAAAGGTTTTCGACAAGTTCAAGGAGTTGACTACGATGAGATCTTCTCACCCGTAGTGATGCTTAAGTCTGTCTGAATCATGTTAGCAATTGCCGCATTTTATGATTATGAAATTTGGCAAATGGATGTCAAAATTGCATCCTTAATGGATTTCTTAAAGAAGAGTTGTATATGATGCAACCAGAAGGTTTTGTCGATCCTGAAGGTGCTAACAAAGTGTGCAATCTCCAGCGATCCATTAATGGAGTGGTGCAAGCCTCTCACAGTTGGAATATACGCTTTGATAGTGTGATCAAAGCATATGGTTTTGTACAGACTTTTGGAGAAGCCTGTATTTACAAGAAAGTGAGTGAGATCTCCATAGCATTTATGATATTATATGTGGATGACATATTGTTGACTGGAAATAATACAAAATTTCTGGATAGCATAAAAGGATACTTGAATAAGAATTTTTCAATGAAAGACCTCGGTGAAGCTGCTTATATATTGGGCATCATGATCTATAGAGATAGATCAAGACGCTTAATTGGACTTTCACAAAGCACATACCTTGATAAAATTTTGAAGAAGTTCAAAATGGATCAGTCAAAGAAAGGGTTCTTACCTGTGTTACAAGGTGTGAAGTTGAGTGAGACTCAATGCCCGACCACTGCAGAAGATCGAGAGAAAATGAAAGCCATTCCCTATGCTTCAGCCATAGGTTCTATCATGTATGCAATGTTGTGTACCAGACCTGATGTGTGCCTTGCTATAAGTATAGTAGGGAGGTACAAAAGTAATCCAGGAGTGGATCACTGGACATTGGTTAAGAATATCCTGAAATACCAGAAAAGGACTAAGGATATGTTTCTCGTTTATGGAGGAGACAAAGAGCTCGTCATAAATGGTTATGTTGATGCAAGCTTTGACTCTGATCCGGATGACTCTAAGTCACAAAACGGATATGTACTTATATTGAATGGTGGAGCTGCAGTTGGTGCAGTTCCAAGCAGAGCATCATGGCGGGATCTACGTGTGGAGCGGAGTGCATAGCTGCTTCGGTAGCAGCAAATGAAGGAGTCTGAATGAAGGATTTCATATCCGATCTAGGTGTAATACCTAGTGCATCGGGTCCAACAAAAATCTTTTGTGACAATACTGGAGCAATTGCCTTGGCGAAGGAATCCAGATTTCACAAGAGAACCAAGCACATCAAGAGACGCTTCAATTCCATCTGCGATCTAGTCAAGGAGGGAGACATAGAAGTTTGCAAAATACATACGGATCTGAATGTTGGAGACCCGTTGACTAAGCCTCTTCCACGAGCAAAACATGATCAGCACCAAGACTCCATGGGTGTTAGAATCATAACTATGTAATCTAGATTATTGACTCTAGTGCAAGTGGGAGACTCAAGGAAATATGCCCTAGAGGCAATAATAAAGTTGTTATTTATATTTCCTTATATCATGATAAATGTTTATTATTCATGCTAGAATTGTATTAACTGGAAACTTAGTACATGTGTGAATACATAGACAAACAGAGTGTCCCTAGTATGCATGTACTTGACCAGCTCGTTAATCGAAGATGGTTAAGTTTCCTAGCCATAGACATGTGTTGTCATTTGATAAATGGGATCACATCATTAGAGAATGATGTGATGGACAAGACCCATCCGTTATCTTGGCATAACGATCGTTTAGTTTTATTGCTATTGCTTTCTTCATGACTTATACATGTCCCTCTGACTATGAGATTATGCAACTCCCGAATATCGAAGGAACACCTTGTGTGCTATCAAATGTCACCACGTAACTGGGTCTCTGTTGGAAAAGGTAGTGCCTAGGGGGCGCTTAGGCATGCCTAGGCGCTAGGCAATGGCCAAACGCATCGCCTAGGGCATAAATGGAGGTCTAGGCAGGGCAAGCAAGGAATTGCCTACCCAAGCAAGAAATCATGCCACATACTGCACTGATATGCCAAATGGGTTATATTCCAATGGCAGTAGAGGGTAATTAACTTATTTATATGTCCTAAACTAATATCAACACCCATGAAATAATCACAACTACACTACGAGTAAAAACTATATTACTGCCTAGGTCGCGCCTAGGGCGCTTAGGCACCGCCTAGGCACTAGGCGAAGGCCAACCGCCTCGCTTACGCCTACCGCTTTTTCCATACTTGACTGGGTGATTATAAAGAGGCTCTACAGGTGTCTCTGAAGTTGTTTGTTGGATTGGCATAGATCGAGATTAGGATTTGTCACTCCGAGTATCGGAGAGGTATCTCTGGGCCCTCTCGATAATGCACATCACTATAAGCCTTGCAATCAATGTTGCTAATGAGTTAGTTGTGTCATGATGCATTACGGAACGAGTAAAGAGACTTGCTGGTAACGAGATTGAACTAGGTATGATGATACCGACGATCGAATCTCGGGCAAGTAACATACCGATGATGAAGGGAACAACGTATGTTGTTATGCGGTTTGACCGATAAAGATCTTCATAGAATATGTAGGAGCCAATATGAGCATCCAGGTTCCGCTATTGGTTATTGACCGAAGATGTGTCTTGGTCATGTCTACATAGTTCTCGAACCCGTAGGGTCCCCACGCTTAACGTTCGATGACGATTTATATTATGAGTTATGTGATTTGATGAACCGAAGTTTGTTCGGACTCCCGGATGAGATCACGGACATGACGAGGAGCCTTGAAATGGTCGAGACGTAAAGATTGATATATTGGAAGGTTATATTCGGACACCGGAATAGTTCCGATGTGTTTCGGGTATTTTTCGGAGTACCGGGAGGTTACCGGAACCCCCCGGGAGAGTAATTGGCCTTAATGGGCTTTAGGGGGAAAGGAGAGAAGGGCCTCAAGGGTTGGCCACGCGCCCCCCCATGGGCTAGTCCGAATTGGACTAGGAGGGGGCGGCGCCCCCCTCCTTCCTTCTTCCCTCTTCCTCCTTCCCTCCTTCTCCCAGTTGGAATAGGAAGGGGGGCCGAATCCTACTTGGACCAGGAGTCCAAGTAGGACTCCCCTTTGGCGCGCCCCCTCTAGGGCCGGCCTCCTCTTCCTCCTCCTTTATATACGTGGGAGGGGGGCACCCCAAAGACACACCAAGTCTTCTATTAGCCGTGTGTGGTGCCCCCTCCACAGTTACACACCTCGGTCATAGCGTTGTAGTGCTTAGGCAAAGTCCTGTGCCGGTAACTTCATCATCACCTTGGCTCGGCGGTGGTGGAGGAGGCGGCGGGTGCCGGGCGGCAAGGACGGGGCGCCGCCGGGGCGGGGCGGCGAGCCAGGGGGTGGTGCGGGGCGGGGCG
>NC_057796.1:213261190-213274863 GCF_018294505.1 Triticum aestivum
GGCGGAGCGGCGGTCGAGGGCGGCGGCGCAGGTGGTGAAGGAGGAGATCGAGAGAGAGAGAGAGAGAGAGAGAGAGAGGGGTGGGGGCGCGGGCGCCGCTCCTTTTCTACTAGTAGGTCACAGTTCTTTACCATCTGCTAGCAGACGACAAAGGGTGTACCTAGTGGGGTGGGGCCGGTGGGAAACGGACGACCTAACGGCCATTTTCTTTGCTGTCTGCTGGCGAACGGCAAAGAAGTTTTGGCGTCAGGCAGTACACGCCAAAGTAAATGGCCGTTAGGTCGCCCTCGTAAGCCCGCCACCCATCCTCTTTGCCGTCAGCTAGCAGACGGCAAAGCTTCTTTGCCATCCACTAGCGGACGGCAAAGATATGTTGATGGCAAAGCCTTCCATTGCCTCCTGCTGCCTCTTTGCCGTCCATTTTCTGGTGGCTGATGGCAAAGCCTTTCTTTGCCATCCGCTAGCTGACGTCAAAGAGTCGGCAGACGGCAAATCTGCTGATTCCAGTAGTGTACCTATTATGGCATTTCCATAGCCATTCCGAGATATATTGCCATGCAACTTTCCACCGTTCCGTTTATTATGACATGCTTCATCATTGTCATATTACCTTGCATGATCATGCAGTTGATATCATATTAATGGCAAAGCCACCGTTCATAATTTTTTCATACATGTCACTCTTGATTCATTGCACATCCCGGTACACCGCCGGAGGAATTTATATAGAGTCATATTTTGTTCTAAGTATCGAGTTGTAATTCTTGAGTTGTAAATAAATAGAAGTGTGATGATCATCATTATTAGAGCATTGTCCCGTGTGAGGAAATAAAAAAAAAGAGGCCAAAGAAGCCAATGAAAAAAAAGAGGCCAAAGGAGCCAAACAAAAAATGAGAGAAAAGAGAGAAGGGGCAATGCTACTATCCTTTTTCCACACTTGTGCTTCAAAGTAGCACCATGATCTTCATGATAGAGAGTCTCTTATTTTGTCACTTTCATATACTAGTGGGAATTTTCGTTATAGAACTTGGCTTGTATATTCCAATGATGGGCTTCCTCAAAATGCCCTAGGTCTTCGTGAGCAAGCAAGTTGGATGCACACCCACTTAGTTTCTTTTGTTGAGCTTTCATACATTTATAGCTCTAGTGCATCCGTTGTATGGCAATCCCTACTCACTCACATTGATATCTATTGATGGGCATCTCCATAGCCCATTAATATGCCTAGTTGATGTGAGACCATCTTCCTCCTTTTTGTCGTGTCCACAACCACCTCTCTATTCCACCTATAGTGCTATATCCATGGCTCACGCTCATGTATTGCGTGAAAGTTGAAAAAGTTTGAGAATACTAAAGTATGAAACTATTGCTTGGCTGAAACCGGGGTTGTGCATGATTCGAATATTTTGTGTGACGAAGATGGAGCATAGCCAAACTACATGATTTTGTAGGGATGAACTTTCTTTGGTCATGTTATTTTGAGAAGACATTATTGCTTTGTTAGTATGCTTGAAGTATTATTATTTTTATGTCAATATTAAACTTTTGTCTTGAATCTTTCGGATCTGAACATTCATGCCACAATAAAGAAAATTACATTGATAATTATGTTAGGTAGCATTCCACATCAACTCTCCGCGCTCGTAGCTATGCTTCTCCTAGATAGATCTTGCATGATCGTTGGAATTTTTTTGAATTACTACGTTCCCCAACAGATGGGATCAAGAACACAAATATAATCATGAAAAGATAATAGGTTCAGATCTGAAATCATGGCACTCAGGCCCTAGTGACAAGCATTAAGCATAGCAAAGTCATAGCAACATCAATCTCAGAACATAGTGGATAATAGGGATCAAACCCTAACAAAACTAACTCGATTACATGATAAATCTCATCCAACCCATCACCGTCTAGCAAGCCTACGATGGAATTACTCACGCAGGGCGGTGAGCATCATGAAATTGGTGATGGAGGAAGGTTGGTGATGATGATGGTGATGAATCCCCCTCTCCGGAGCCTCGAATGGACTCCAGATCAGCCCTCCTGATGAAGAACAAGAGGCGGCGGCGGCTCCATATCGTAAAACGTGATGAATCCTTCTCTTTGATTTTTTTTCTTCGCGGATGTGAATATATAGAGTTGGAATTAGGTTCGGAGGGGTCCAGGGGGGCCACAAGCCTGCAGGGTGCGCCCCCAGGGTTTGTGGCCTCTGGGTGGCCCCCCTCTGGTTGATTCTTTTGCCAATATTTTTTATATATTCCAAAAATATTCTTCATAAATTTTCAGGTCGAGAACTTTTATTTCTGCACAAAAATAACACCATGGCAATTCTCATGAAAATAGCGTCAGTCTGGGTTAGCTCCATTCAAATCAGAGTCCAAAACAAGGGCAAAAGAGTTTGGAATAGTAGATAAAATGGAGACGTATCAGCGGCGGCCGCGATCTCCGCGGCCACCCCCACAGGTTGGGTTCTTCCTGCAGCTGCTGAAGCCGACGCAAACCCCCAGCGGAGCGTGCTCGCGCCTCTGCGTGCCGCCACGGGCGTCGTTGTGGTCTTGCAAGGACGGCCGTGCCCTCTTGTCGGTCGAGGTAGCTCCGGCTCCTCCCGGTGCCTTCCTCTTCTCGGCGGCAGTGAACCTCCTCATCGGCGCCATGGCTGCTACGACGGAAGTTTGGGAAGGGGGAAGCGAGAAGACGAAGACGGTTTGGGGGCTCCGCCCCCCTTTGCCCTCTTATAGGCGACCAGAGAAGGCCAACCGATGTCCCTTCACATTCGGGGTAATGATGGCCTTGCATCATGCACGTCCAAGCTTTTGTTAGGCTGGGCGGTTGCCGAGGTGACGTGGGGAAGTGGGGGTGTCCGCCTCCCGTCATGCACCACACGTCAAGCCTGGCCCGCAGGTGATGAGGGCCCGCGTTGCTTCACCCTTCCTTCATTGCCTTCGTCTCGAAGCCAGGCCAAGTGCGCCTTGGGCCCAGGGGCTACTGTCGGCGTTCTGGGATCAAGGGTACCCAGACTTGCCTGCCTACGGCCCATCGTGTGGCTCCGTCAACGGCCCGGTACAGCCTAGCTACAAAACTCCTTGGACAAGACCCTCGCGAGGCCCCCAACCCGTGAGGAGAATGACGCCAAGGCCCTCCCCGAGGAGCGGCCTCCCGAGGCTGCCCTCCGACGGGCGGAGATCTCTATGCAGGCAACCCACCTCATGAGGCACGCGATGACGTGACCCATGACGACCAAGGCCAGCGAGGCACAGTCCAGGATAGTTTCCTCTTTAGTGCTAAGGAGGCAAAGACGCGCGCAGATTCCCGAGGAATCCCCCAAAGGTTTCCATTCCAGTGCAACCAGACGAAGACCACGAGCTCGGCAGGACGAATGTCATCGCCGAGCGCACCGATGCGTCACGACTAGAAGCTTTTCAGGCGAAGACCACCTTTCGCCAGGATAAGATGTACTCTTGTCCCCTTTCAAATTGGCTGTTGTGGTATCCCTTCCCGCCTAAGCTATGAGGGAAGAGGGCCAAGGCCACTATAAGTATAGGCTACTCTCCACTGTAGAGAGAGATCAATCAAATCCTCGGCCATTGAGCTCTCTTGAGGCAGCTCATCCACTTGTACTAGTTCATCCTAATCCTCCTCGCGAGGCAATCCACCACAAAGCAGAAGTAGGGTTTTACACTGCAAGGTGTCCCGAACCAGGGTAAACCACCGTGTCCTCTTCTCATTATCGCTCGCACGAACTCGCCGGAGCCAAACCATGGGGCGATGAGCAGTGAGCCGTGGTTAGCCTAGATCCTTCGCACACGCCCCAGAGTTCGAACCTTATTGGGTCTGTGGAGCCCCGATCCCGACAGAAATACATATCTCTACTGTGTTGCATCGCCTCATATCTTTGGGGAAAATCCCAACGCAACTCACAAGTAGCAGCCATCTTGGGCATCTTTAACCTTAGAAGGTTGAGTCTTGCTTTAATATTACCTTGGGGTGCCTTGGGCATCCCCAGTCTTAGGGTCTTGCCAATCCTTATTCTCCTCATATCTATATCTCACCCAAAACTTGATAACTTCAATCACACAAAACATAACAGAGAGATAGGTTAGTATGATAAAGATAAAATCATTCACTTTGGTACTGTCAATACAAGATTCATAATTATTCTCACACAATGCCTACTTCAGTCTATCATTTCTACAATCTATACTGACCGATATAAGCCATAGAAACTATAAAATAAGGAAACCATGCATTGAAAACAGAATCTATCAAAAATAGAATAGTGTGTAAAGATCTAATTTTTTATCTTAATTTTGTAACTCACAAAATTCAAAACAATTAGGACAACTCAAACAGATTGAATCCCAATATTGTGTAAAAAAATTAAGAAATTAATCATGTTCCAGTACAGAATAACATTTCTAGCATTGACATTAAACTTCCTATTTTTGCACAAAATTAATTCGACAATTATTCGCACTATCCCAAAGCTCTTACTTCGCAATTTATTGAAAGAAAAGACATAAAACATGACTGCTACAGTAGCTTAATCATGTGAATGCAGCTCCATGCCCGATGGCCGGCTGGGCCACTGACCGATGGGGCCTCTCCATTAGCCTAATTAATTCGCCACTATCCAAACCCTAAACACCCACTGTCCAGTGGCCCCACTAGCAAAATAAAACTGAGTAGCACTTAATTAAAGGACCAGTCTATGACATGTGGGCGACCTTGTAGAGTTAAGAATTTAGATAATTAATCTGAAATCACTATGTCAATGACAAATGGGTCCCACTTGGGTCTTTGACCAGTCTACTGATGACTGCGTAGTTGACTCGCCCCTCTGTCAGCCTCATGGTACCACTGGCTGGGTACACTTTTGGGTACCCTTAGCGATTAGCATTTAATATTTTTCGATTTAAAATAAATATAGGAAATTCAGAAATTCATTTAAACTTTGAAAATTTGTAGACAAATAACCATAACTTAGATGAAAATATTTTATATATGAAAGTTGCTCAGAAAATATAATTAATCCGAATATGCCATCCACATACATGTCACACGTCTCTAACATATGAACATGGAACAATTGCACATGGATCATTATACCGAAAAATACTTGGAGGTGGGAAAACATTGCCAGATGATTTCCCTCTTCTTTTAAAATGCCTAGTGTTGCATTAGAGCATATCATCCTCACATACTGCCTTGACATGCATTGTGTTGCATTTGATTGCTCTGTTATTTATCAATTTTCCCCCTCTCCTCTATTCTTTTGGTAGACCCCGAGACTGTCGGTGACACCCAGTACGACTACGTTGATGACGTCTCGTCCTGTTCGTCAGAGCTTCCAGGCAAGAAAAAACCCCCCTTGATCACCCAGATGTCACCCATTTTTTCTCTCTTATTCTCGCATTAGGTTTTGCTACTGTTGTTGTTCTGGTAGCTCCTATTCTGATGCATAGCCTATTTGTGGTAACCTGCTATTGATACTTTATCTGTAATCCTATCTGCTTAGAATAGTTAAGTAAGTGTACCATCGGTGGCCTTACTCCCTTGTCCGTGTTGCCATGCCATACTGATAACCCACAAGTGTAGGGGATCGCAACAGTTTTCGAGGGTAGAGTGTTCAACCCAATTTTTTTGATTCGACACAAGGGGAGCCAAAGAATATTCTCAAGTATTAGCAGTTGAGTTGTCAATTCAACCACACCTGGATAACTTAGTATCTGCAGCAAAGTATTTAGTAGCAAAGTAGTATGATAGTAATGGTAACAGTGGCAAAAGTAACGATAGCAGTTTTGTAGTAATTGTAACAGTATCAACGGAAAAGTAAATAAGCGAAGCATAATATGTGAAAAGCTCGTAGGCATTGGATCAGTGATGGATAATTATGTCGGATGCGATTCCTCATGTAATAGTTATAACATAGGGTGACACAGAACTAGCTCCAGTTCATCAATGTAATGTATGCATGTATTCCGAATATAGTCATACGTGCTTATAGAAAAGAACTTGCATGAAATCTTTTGTCCTACCCTCCCGTGGCAGCGGGGTCCTTGTGGAAACTAAGGGATATTAAGGCCTTCTTTTAATAGAGTATCGGACCAAAGCATTAACACATAGTGAATACATGAACTCCTCAAACTACGGTCATCACCGAGAAGTATCCCGATTATTGTCACTTAGGGGTTGTCGGATCATAACACATAATAGGTGACTATAGACTTGCAAGATAGTATCAAGAACTCACATAATTCATGAAAACATAATAGGTTCAGATCTGAAATCATGACACTCGGGCCCTAGTGACAAGCATTAAGCATACCAAAGTCATAGCAACATCAATCTTAGAACATAGTGGATACTAGGGATCAAACCCTAACAAAACTAACTTGATTACATGGTAAATCTCATCCAACCCATCACCGTCCAGCAAGCCTATGATGGAATTACTCACGCACGACGGTGAGCATCATGAAATTGGTGCTGGAGGATGGTTGATGATGACGTTGAATCCCCCTCTCCGGAGCCCTGAACGGACTCCAGATCAGCCCTCCCGAGAGAGATTAGGGCTTGGCTATGGCTCTGTGTCGTAAAATGCGATGAAACTTTTTCTCTAATTTTTTTCTCCGCGAAACGGAATATATAGAGTTGGAGTTGAGGTCGGTGGAGCATCACGGGGCCCACGAGACAGGGGGCGCGCCCAGGGGGAGGGGGCGTGCCTCCCACCCTCGTGGACAGGGTGTGGGTCCCCTGGCCTTGATTCTTTCGCTAGTATTTTTTATATTTTCCAAAAGTTATCTCCATGGATTTTCAGGTCATTCCGAGAACTTTTGTTTTTTGCACAATAAATTACACCATGGTAGTTCTGCTGAAAACAACGTCAGTCCGGGTTAGTTTCATTCAAATCATGCAAATTAGAGTCCAAAACAAGGGCAAAAGTGTTTGGAAAAGTAGATACGTTGGAGACGTATCACATACTACCTAGGTTGACCAAGATCATGGTTCACTATACTGAGACCAGAACACCCCTAAAGGCTCATACAATTGTACGACTCTATTGAGCCATATAAAGTGTGATCTACCAAGGGTGATTCCTTGTATTTCACTCTCGATGACGACTACGTAGTGTATCAGAACTATTGTGATCTACTGAGGGTGATCTCTCATATTTCGCTCAAGGTGATGACTCTGTTGTGCAGTATATCAAGGTAAACCCATCGAGGGTGATTCCTCCGGTTTCACCTTGATGGTATGGATCTGAAACCTGAGTGATACAATGATAAAGATGGGTCGGCTACAAGGGTACCTGTGGGAGATAGTTTGGCGGAACGATAGGGCCGGTGGAGACCACCTAGGAGAGAAGTGGGTCTGGTGCCTGGTCATGGTCCACAAGTTACCTAGTCGGAGCAACGGCCTTGGTCGTCTCCGTGAGATGCTAATAATACACTAACGAATTTCGGTATTTGATCTGAGTTGGGTTGTGTGCCTTTGTCGCATTAACCCCCACACGGGCTAATGGTACATGGGACCCTCGGTGTCGTACGTTCCTTCTGAAAGCGATCCAGATGTCATAGTTCAGAGAGGCAGGCTGATTGTTGGGGTGGGCGGAAGGCCTAATGAAGAGGCGGGCCTGGTCCCCGGCCAGTCATGCAACATGGAGGAGTGCTTAGGGAAATCGGCCCATGACCCCTTTGCGCTTAGGATTTAGACCGGCGTGTTGACCTCTCTGGAGAGTCTCGTTTGGTCTACGATGTGTCGATCAGCCGAGGCCAGGCATTACCCAAAAAAGTGTGCCCGACCAGAGTTAATCAAGCGTGTTGGGTAACTTGGTGAATCGTTGTAGGGAACTAATCTATTCGAATAGTCGTGTCCATGGTAACAGGGCGACTTGGAGTTGTATCCAGATCTAGTACAACTAGAACTAGATACTATATTGAAACTTAATTGATGTACTCCTCCGGGGTCGCTTCCTCGCAAGGTAGTCGAGGAAGGACCTCCAAGCATTATAGATATAAACATGTTACTATATATATTGTATGCTCCTCTCTTCTACTCCTGCAAGATGATGGCCGCCGATGATTAGTCTTCGATAGGATGAGCTTCTTCCCCTTATTCTGGCATTTCTGTAGTTTAGTCCAAAGATATAGCCCCATTCCTTTGCCACTGGTGCATACTTAGCATAGTTCTGATGCAAGTCTTGTGAGTACTTTGAAAGAGCACTCACGATTGCTTTTCTACCTCTTTTATTCTTCCCGGATGTTGCGATCAGGTGATGGAGCCCAAGAGCCAGAGAATCCTGAGCTTGGCCACTACAGAGATTGCTACTTGTGAGCTATGTTGGAATTTCCCCGGAGAGGAGAGGATGATGCAGTACAGTAGAGATAAGTATTTTCCTCAGTTAAGAACCAAGGTTATCAATCCAGTAGGAGAACCAAGCAACACTTCGTTAGCAGCACATGCACACAAACAACAAATCCTTGCAACCCAATGCGAAAAAGGGGTTGTCAATCCCTTGACGGTTACGAGCAAGATTATATTGTATTGTGTTTGACAGATAGATCGGACCAGAATACAAAATAAAATATATAAAGTAAAAATGCAGCAAAGTATTTCTAGTTTTCTCTACCCTTATAAAAATCGAGTTGGGGATGATGGTATGCGTGCCATCTTACAATAGAGGCCGTCCGATCTATACCTGAAAGATAGATAGCAAACTATGGCAATTTTGCAAAAAGATACCCGCACCTCTCTCCACATTAGCAGATAAGGCCTTCCCTCGTTCATCCTTATCTCCCACAACCTTATTGTTGAGAAAGTAAAAAAGGAAGCCTCTGGAACAATCTGGCATGGTGGCCGCTGCCGGCGTCATCCATCCCCATGCCTCCGGTCAGTCCGACCACCAATCACCACCACGCCCCACTCCTCCTCACCTTATCTCTCCTCTTTCTCGAGATATCATTAGTTTTTACACATGGGATTACTCCCGCATGGGTCAATCACAACAGGTGTTTTATAAAAAATGCATCTTGATGTTCCGTGCAATGCACGAGCATCTTGCTAGTAATATATGATAAAAGGTAGACCCGGGGGCCATAGTTTTCACTAGAGGCTTCTCTCTTGAAAATAGCATACGGTGGGTAAAAAATATATTGTTGGGCAATTGATAGAAAAACAAATAATTATGACGATATCCAAGGCAATGATCATATATAGGCATCACATGCGAGACAAGTAGACCGACTATTTCCTGCATCTACTACTATTATTCCACACATCAACATCTATCCAGCATGCATCTAGTGTATTAAGTTCATGGAAAAATGGAGTAACACCTTAAGCAAGATGGCATGATGTAGACAAGATAAACTCATGTATGAATGAACCCCATCTTTTTACCCTTAATAGCAACGATACATACGTGTCATGTCCCCTTCTCTCACTAGGATTGAGCACCGTAATATCGAACCCATTAGAAAGTACCTCTTCCCATTGCAAAATAAATCAAACTAGTTGGCCAAACCAAACCAATAAATTGGAGAAGAAATATGAGGCTATAGTAATGTCGGTGCAAGAAACCCTGGGTCTGTTGCCCAGACTGTGCACCGGCCTAAGGACAAGATTGCAGCACCCAAGATGAAACCAAGCACAAGGGATCAGTTCTTTGAAGGACCAAGGTGCAGATCAAGAAGACCAAGTCAAGCCAAAAGAGACAAGATGTCACTAAGGGAGAAACCTCCCTTCCTGAGCAGGCGAGCCTGGCGAGGTTAGTATTACGCCAGAAGCAAGCCTCCAAGATCGTCCCGGCAGGCTTGCCGGGGCTTGCGGACCCAAACTACTCCACCGCACCACCTCACAGCGATGCAAGTCATCGATCAGTGCGGTGTCAAGCCCCTAAGTGACTAAGTGGCCGCTTCCTGCCACATGGCAGCACCTTCCTACAGAAAATACCTCCAAAAGACACACGTCCTGAGACGTGTCAAGCAAGCAGGCGCGAAGCTGGCAAAATGGCCCGGCAAGGCCTGCCGGGCACGCTGTGATGTGACACTGAGCGGCGTATTTAATGCGCTCTGTCAGCCTGCAGAGTTAGGTACGATAGCACTGTTTGCTATCTAATCAGCATGTAAAGACTGATTTGCCACTGTGGTGACCCCTTCATCTATAAAAGGAGGCCCATGGCAACCGTAGAAAGGATTTGGACCCTCACACATTCATACACGCGTAGCCACTCTCGCCCCGAGGCAACCCTGCCGGGCAAGAGCACCGCGTTTTCCACCATTATCCACCATCAATCCACCAAAGAAGCGGGCCGAACCTGGGTAAAATCGCCCGTGTGATCTCTGCCATGTTGTGTTACGCTTCTCCACTCTTTGTGCAACGTGCCCATCCCCCCGCCAAACCAAAAGGGGCTCATGGCCCCATAGGTGGCTGTGGTTTCCCATGACATCTTTGGCGCGCCAGGTAGGGGATCAATTGCGTGAACCCGAGAGTGTAAGCAGCGCGTCATCTTCATCGCCATTTTCATCATCGACGGCTCCATCAACTATGGCGCCCAAGAAGAAGTCTGGTGCAGTAGCTCACCCATCCACCTCGATGGCTCCGCCGCCCGTGACCGCCGACGCCGCGGGGAATGCGGGGACACATGAGGATGTGGACGCTGCGGGAGACATGGTCAATGCAGGCGGCGTTGTCACCACCGCCCCCGCAGCCGAAGCATGAGCGGGAGGCACCGGACAAGGATAACATCAACAACATCCCAGCGACCACGCTCCATGACGTACGGGTAGAGAGATAATTCCTTCTGTCCCTCGCTGCCTAGCAGAGGGGCATAGCCACGGCGGTGACACTTGCCCTAAGGCGAATCACAATCCTTCGGCCGCCCCCATCGCGGGTGCAGTCGCAAGACATGCACCGCCCCTGGAGCAAACTGGCCCAGCCAATGCTCTAAACAGGGTCATTGGTCCACATGCGCCACCACCTCGTCATGACGCCATGGAAGCAACTGGCTCCCGACGGCGGGAGCCCGACGTCGCTACTCCCGGCACCGTCAAGAGCCAGGCAACACTGCGGTCTGCAGCATCGTCGCCTATGCCGACCACCGCTTCAGAGGTCATGGCGCAGGCCAAGCTGCTGCTGAGATTTTTGCCGGCAGCTGATCAGATGGATGAGTAGAGAGCCACCATTCAGAGCCTAATTGGCTATGCCGAGGCTGGAGCTTCACAGTGAGCTGGCCCGCCATAACCTCCCCAAATGGCGACGGTGGTCCATGTTGCTGGCCGTGCGGAAAGGGGCCAACTCCATGGTGCAATCCGCACCATGGGAACCAGCGCGGGGGCCACGCGACCAAGAGCTTGATGATGTCTTGATGGCTTCATCCGATCCTCGAGCACGTCAAGGCCGACGGCGGGCCCTGGAGGATAGGCAGATGGAGGGCACGCACGTCACCATCGAGCGACGCCGCGAGAATCACCACAAGTCCAATGGGCGAGATGGCCCCAACGTCCACGAGCCTAGGCTCGGTGGAGGCGGGTACCTGCCTTTCGAGGATGGGTGCCCTGCCTTCACCCGCGAGCTGCGGCAAGTCCGTTGGTCATCCGCTCGCACATTCAAGCCAGAGATACTAGGGAATTATGATGGGAGATTGAACCCGACAGAGTTCTTGAGCATCTACACCATCGATGTTCAAGCTACCGGGGGAAGAGATAAGAAGGTTTTTGCCAACTACTTCCCTTTGGCACTCAAGCCAAACGTGAGGTCTTGGCTGATGCATCTGCCAGAGAACTCCATCTCGACCTGGGCTGACCTGTGCCATGAGTTCGTTGGCGCCTTCACGGGCGGCCACCAAGAACAAGGGCAGCCCAGCGATTTGCAGCTTCTCCCGCAGAAGGAGGGGGAGTCTCTGCAAAAGTACATGCAGAGGTTTAGTTGAGTCGACAGAAATTTTTCAGATATCCACCCGGCAACTGTGATACTTGCGTTCCAGTCCAATGTGCGCAGCCGTCGGATACGTTCCAAGATGAACATTCGGTTGCCCAAGACTGTGAATGAGCTCTATACCCTAGTGGACAAGTTTGCTCGTGTGGACGAGGGGAGGAAACTCCCTGGAGAAGAAGATGTCGTCGACGTCGACTTAGAGGATGATGACGAGGCCACCAGTTAGAAGAACAAGAACAAGAAGCACAAGGATAAGGCAGTACTGACTGTTGAGGGATCGGGCAGTCCTAGTACTAGCAAGAAGGCTAAGGCCGAAGCTCCCGGAAAGGAAGTTGCCATGTGCACTGATTGTCGGGAGGCTGTGGCTGCCGAGAAGGCTGGTAAAGGTGATGGGCCGTACTGCAAGATTCATCGGACCAAGGGCCGCGGTCTCCAGGAATGTCATCTGGTTGAGTAGCTCGTTAGGAAGCAGACGGCTGAGTATGAGAAGTATGATAAGGAAAAATATCAGAATGGCGCTGGCGGGAAGGGCCGAGGCAGTGAAGCAAATCGCCCGACAAGGCTACTCGGAACCAAGAAAAACCCACTAGGGGCCGAGAGAAGGAGGATTGCAATGATGAATGTTATGGAGGGGATGAAAAGGAAACCTGCAAGCAGGAATTACAGAAGGCCACTAACGCCCTGTGCATTGACGGGGGTGCATCTCTCCACTCCTCTCACCGCCAAATTAAACAGTGGGCGCGTGCGGTCAATGCCGTGGAGCCGACGACAGATTCTCGACAGCTGCTCAAGTGGTCAAGCACGCACATCATATTTTACAAAGAGGACCACCTTGACCGCACCACCGTGGTGGGGTGCTTGCCGTTGTTGGTCTCACCAACGATCCACAACCTCAAAGTCACAAAGATGTTGGTTGACGGTGGGGCCGGGTTGAATATGATTTCCCCAAAGGTCATCAGCAAACTTCAGATAGCCGAGGAAGAGCTCAAGGTCACGGGCACGTTTCAAGGAGTCAACCCCGGCAGGAGTCATCCTAAGGGAAAGATCACGTTGCCAGTGACGTTCGGGGGAGAATTCAATTACCGTACTGAGAAGGTTGTGTTTGATGTTGTCGACCTCCCCCTGTCATGCAACGGAATCCTTGGACGCCCCGCTCTGGCAAAATTCATGGTGGCATCCCACTATGCCTACAACACCTTGAAGATGCCAGGGCCGGTGGGCATAATTTCCGTTCCATCACACAAGAAGGACGCAATTATTTGCGTGGATAAGATGTACCGGGCACTACTGGAATTAGCTTATTTGTCGTCTGCCAACTCTTTTTCGTCCGCTGGCAGACGACAAAGAAGGTCTTTGCCGTCAGCCACATGAAAACGGACGGCAAAGAAGTGGCTGATGGCAAACAAGGTCTTTGCCATCAGCCAACTCTTTGCCGTCCGCCGGCTAATGGCAAAGAAACTATGCCGTCTGCTAGGAGACAACAAAGAGGTTGGTGGGTCCAGTTATTGTGTAACCAACCCAAGCCCACCGGCCCCACCTCTTTGCCGTCCGCAAGCGGACGGCAAAGAATCTTTGTCGACCGTTGGCGGACGGCAAAGAGGCGGGTATGTTGACGGCCATCCCGCCCCCGTCCTCTCTCTCTTCTCTCCACTCTCGCTCGTTCCCTCCCCACCCACACCCGCGCCGCCGCCGCCGACCCTGTCTATCGTAGCCGGCCGCCCCGCACCCCTCCCCTG
>NC_057796.1:213275974-213284910 GCF_018294505.1 Triticum aestivum
CACCCCGATCGACCCCGGACATGATGATGATACAAAAACATCATATATATTTGTGTTGATCGGGTGTATTTTTATTATGTTCATGAGGATGATACACTTAAATTATATACATATTATTATGTTCATGTCAGGTATCCAATTTTTTTATGTTGTACTAATTTTGTTTACTTTTTTTCATTGCAAGTGTTGACAGGATGGTGGGCAAGGGTCCAGAGCGCCCCGAGCCTCCTTCGAGCGCTACTGTGGGGGGTGGTTCCATTATTGCACCCCAGCTCCTCCGGAGCGCGCTGCTAGATAGTATGCAGACAACTGCGGTGGGCGCTTCTACTTTGGCTGGGAGAGGTCGGGGGAGGACGAAGAAGGCTGGTAGAGGTGGACGTGGCAGCGGGAGAGGTAGGAAGGCTGCTACGCCTTCCTTGCCGCCACCCTCAGCTGATTCACCCGACCACAGGACTGCTCCATCTGACGTGGACCCGTCTCGGACTCCGGTCCATGAGCCTCCGGTCGCTGATCCTTCACCCCACCAGACTCGGGTCGCCGGTCCTTCGCCCCACATGAGTCCGGTCCTAGAGTCTTCGTTCCAGAAGACTCCGGTCACGGGGTCTTCGTCCCAGAAGACTTCAGTCACGGGGTCTTCGTCCCAGTAGACTCCGGTCCCGCCGTCTTCTTCCCATGAGACTCCGGTCCCGCCGTCTTCTTCCCACGAGACTCCGAAGGATAGTGGCTGGGAGGATGGCAGCGATGACACCTTTTCAGATGATAGCTACAGCGACAAAGAGCTGGTTGAGAAGGGCAAGATGGTCTACAAGCGTGGCTGTACAAAGCTCCCGCCCGTGCCGACAACCCCCGACCAGAAGTGGTTGATTGCGCCTAAAGGGTTGAAGTAAGTGCATTTACTATTTTTTAACCTTTTGCCTTCATGTTCCTTCAAATTAATATCTAATGCGTTGGCCTTGTCATACTGCAGGGGCTAGGTATACCCCCGTGACCGTGGTGTCCGCAGGACCAACCAGGTCCTTGGCATGCTTTCCCGGCAGCACTTCCCTGGGTGGGTCACGATGCCCGGTGAGGGTCAGGTTCCATAGCTAGTACTGAGCTGGGAGCTGTACTCTGTTGCCCCGGCCCTTCCAGGGGAGATGGTCGCCGGTGTCACGTGCGAGACGGTGGCCGACATTGTGTTCCGTCGTTTTTGGGTAATTTCTCCTTTACAGAATTAAAAATGAACACTACCTAGCTAGTGATTGTACTAATCATTGTTGTCTTCTTTGATTGCAGACCTTCTACAGGGTTTCAAAGGGAGAACAGGAGGCCGCGGCTATGGTTGTTGAAGCCGAGTGCAAGCGCCTACTTCAGAACTTATGGCACGAGGCTCGGGTGCAGCCGTTCGAGACTACTACGCATCGCAGGGTATTAGGAGGGCCAAGAAGAAGTGTCGCGGCAAGTATCTGAGTAGGAGAAGTACTTGGCGGTAATTATACCTATTCTTAAGGCCTTGAACTTAGTTTTCTTGATTTGATTCGTGGCGTTGAAATTTCTCTTGACTCACTTAGGTGCCCCCGAGATGGTGTGTCGATAAGATGGACTGTTGGGAGGCGTTGGTGGATGCGTGGTGCTCTCCCCAATGGCGGCTCAAACACCAAAGGCCAAGGATAAGCCCGACCAAATGGAAGGTGTGCCACACCATCAAGGGAGCTCCAACCTGTTTGAGTACGGGGATAACTGGGTATGCGGTTTGCTACATGATTCATGCAATTTCATTCTTCAGGGTAGCATTTATCCTTTCCAAAATGACTTAATATGCTTAGTTAGTTAAAAAGGGCAGAACTACCTTGGATAGTTCATTTATGACATATTTTAGCTCTAAAATGACACAATATCCTTTATATAGCTCTATAAAATGAATTAATATGCTTTAGTTAGTTAAAAAATGGCATAACTACCTTCGATAGCTCAATAACGACCTAAACTAATCTTAGCTAGTTCATTCATGACATAATTAGCTCTAAAATGACATAATAACCTTAGATAGCTCTATAGAATGCCTAAATATGTTATAGTTAGCTAAAAAATAGCATAACTACCTTGGATAGCTCAATAATGACATAATTAGCATACTTTAGTCAAAAATGGCATAATAATCTTTCTTAGCTCCAAAATGACCTAAACTTAGCTTATTTTCCTCGAAAATGACATAATAACCTTTCTTAGCTCTAAAATGACCTATTTACATAGTAATATCATTCTTAATGCTAGCTTGAGCCCTAATTAACTAATATTTTGTTCCTCTCTCTCAGGCGCACTACCACAAGAAGCCTGTGCCAACTCTGTTCGACCTCTATGGCATGGCCCATATGGCCCCGTACAAGAAGGCCAAGGCATTCATGGAGTCTGACCTAGATCATCCAGAGAACTTCACCAACATCTCCTCCCAGCACAAGCTTGTGAAGTACAAAGACGAGGGGAAGACGAGGAAAGGGGAGGACTTTAAACCGAGCTAGGATCCTTTTGATACAGAGCTGGTGATGATATCTGGTGGCGGGAGGTCCCATGGCTCTCAAGCCATTGGTGATGGACAGATACGTTGTCCTAAGACTCTCCCGCAGATCAAGAAGCGCTTGAGTAGCTCTGATCCTGAGATAATGCCTCGTGCACGGCCCGCGAAGCTCGGCGTGGCGGTTAGTTATACGGACTCTCTGACCTTTCCTCCATTACATTGTGTGTGCGTCCGTCGATGATTACAATGCTAACGAGGAGTGCTGTGTTGTAGGCAGCCACTACTGGAATCAGCTACTTTGCCATCTGCCAGCTCTTTGCCGTCAGCTAGCAGACGGCAAAGAAGCTCTTTGCCATCAGCTACCCAAAAGCTGACGGCAAAGAACTGGCTGATGGCAAAGACTTTCTTTGCCATCAGCCAGTTCTTTGCCGTCCGCTAGCTGACGGCAAAGATTCTTTGCCGTCGGCTAGCTGACGGCAAAGAGGGAGGGGGCCCCACTGACGAGCTGCTTAAAAAAAACTTAACGGCCCCCCCTCTTTGCCGTCTGCTAGCAGACGGCAAAGTGCAAAAAAGCGGACGGCAAAGGGGGCGGACGGCAAAGATTTAACATATCTAACGGCCGCGCCCCACCCCACCCTGTTTCTCTCCCTGCTCTTCACACGCGCGCCGCCGCCCCCACCACTCGCCGCCGCCCGGTCGCCCCACTCCGTCCTTGGAGTTGTTTGTCGGCAAAACTTCCCGGGGTTTGTCACGTTGCCTGGTGAGGGTCGGCTTCCAGAGCTTGGATTGAGCTGGGAGCACTACTTGGCTGCCCTGGCCCCGCCGGATGAGATTATCGACGGTGTCTTGTGCGACACGAGGGCAGACATGGTGATCAGAAAGTTCTGGGTAATTTCTCCTTTACACATTTAAAACTCTTCAACTAGCTAGTTATTAATTGTACTAATCAATATTTTCTCATTTGATTGCAGACATTCTACAGGTGTGAGGAGGGATACGAGGAGGACGCGACACATGTTATCGAGAACGTCTGCAAGCGCCTACTACAGAACTTACGACACGAGGCTCGGGTGCAGGCTGTTCGAGACTACTACGCCTTGCGTGGTATCAAGAAGACCAAGCCGGCGTGCCGCGATAAGTTCCTGAGTAAGGAGCAGTACATGAAGGTAATTCTTAAGGCCTTCTACTTAAGTTCCTTCATTTAGTAATTCTTAGCCGTAGCGCTCAAGTTTCTATTTGCTAACTTAGGCGCCTCCGAGATGGTGTGCGGATCGGATGGATTGTTGGGAGGTGTTGGTCAATGAGTGGTGCTCAAAAGAATGGCTAGCCCTCCACAACGAGGCCAAGGACAAACGTGCCCAAATGGAAGGTGTGCCACACCATCAAGGCAGCTCCAACTTATATCAGTTCGGGCGGAACTGGGTATGTGGTTTGCTTCATGATTCATGCAATTCATTCATCATGCTAGCTTGAGCCCTTTAATTACTAATTTACATTGTTTCTCTCTTTCAGGCACGCCACAATAAGGTGGATAAGGTGCCAGAGGTGTACGACTTGTATGCCATGGCCCACACTGCCTCTTTCAAGAAAGTCAAGGCTTTCTCTCAGTCTGACCTCGATGATGCAAACAACTTCACCAACATCTCCTCCCACAACAAGCTCGTGAGATATAGAGATGAGGGGAAGGCGAGGAAAGGGGAGGACTTTAACCCGAGACAGGGTCCCATTGATCCAGAGCTGGTGATGATATCTGGTGGCGGGAGGTCCCATGGCTCCATAGCCATTGGAGATGGACTTATCCGTTGTCCTAGCACTCTCCCAGAGATCAAGGCGCGCATCGAGCTCTGCTCCTGAGATAAGGCCTCGTGAACGGCCAGTGCAACTCGCCATCAAGGTTAGTGATACGTACTCAGCTATCTTTCTCCATTACATTGTGTGCGCTTCCATCAATGATTACAAATGGTCATGTGAGTGGTGTTGCAGGCTGCTATACAGAGTGAGAGAGATAGAACGGAGAAACTTCTGGCGGAGGCGGCGGAGAGGCAGCGGGAGTTGGAGGAGAGGACGACAAAGATGATGGAGGAGGAGAGGGCACGGAATGACATGCAGGCAAGGGCCATGTACGAGCTCCTTGTGGTAAGTTTCTTCTGCAGATTAGCCAAAACATTCATGTAGTGTTTTTCTCATTACTAACTAGTATGACTGAGTCGTCAAAACCAAATTTGCAGTCTATGTGCGAGAAGACCGGTCAGACCGCTCCGCCGAGGCCAGTGATTGCTCCTGGGACCACGGTGAGTTTAATTTGAATGGACATTACTTGCTAGTCTTAACATTTGAGTGTCATCATGCTAACAAGACATTGGAAATGATCTTTGGTGCAGCGTAACTCCAGACAAGCATCGCACGATCCTTCTCCAGCTACCGACATGAGCCAGCCCGCTCCTACACCTCCTGGATCATGGTAAGTTTATCTAGTGTTTTGCTTAACACATGCATAAAGACCTAGACTTAGCTTTATTTCCTCCAATGCTTACCATAATGACCTAGACTTAGCTTCTTCTCCTCCAAAATGACTTAATAAGCTTACTGACCTCCAAAACCATCCATTTTACCTAAGTTAGCTCTAAAACAATCTGTACTTAGCTTACTTATGTCAAAAATTGCATAATTAGCTTAGTTAGCTCATAAACGATCCATTTTACCTAAGTTAGCTCTAAAATGACCCATTTTACCTTGGTTAGCTTATAAATGAACCAGTTCATCCAAGTTAGCTAAAAAATGACCCATTTTACCTAGATTAGCTCCTAAATGATCCATTTTACCTACGTTAGCTTTAAAATGACCCATTTCACCTAGGTTAACTCCAAAATGACCATCTTACCTAGGTTAACTCCAAAATGACCCATCTTACCTAGGTTATCTCATAAACGATCCGTTTCAACTAATTTAGCTCATAAACGATCCATTTCACCAAGTTAGCTCAAAAACGATCCATTTCACCTAATTTAGCTCTTAAATGATCCATTTCACCTAAGTTAGCTCAAAAAGATCCATTTCAACTAAATTAGCTCATAAATGATCCATTTCACCTAAGTTAGCTCAAAAACGATCCATTTCAACTAAGTTAGCTCATAAATGATCCATTTCACCTAAGTTAGCTAAAAAACGATCCATTTCACCTTAGTTACCTCAAAAACGATCCATTTGACCTTAGTTAGCTCATAAACGACCCATTTCAACTAAGTTAGCTCATAAATGATCCATTTCACCTTAGCTAGCTCATAAACGACCCATTTCAACTTAGTTAGCTCATATATGATCCATTTCACGTAAGTTAGCTCATAAATGACATACTCTTCTTGTTCTAGTCTTCTTCTTGTTCTACTCTTCTTGTTCTAGTCTTCTTCTTGTTCTACTCTTCTTGTTCTAGTCTTCTTATTCTAGTCACCTATTTCTAACTTCCTTATTTTGCCATTTTGCAGATTTCATTCACTTCATGGAAGCTAGCTTGCTATGGAGTGCTTGTTTATGTATGGATGGAACTTTGTTTATGTATGAATTGATGGATGGAACTTGCTTATGTAATATGTATGGATGGAACTTGCTTATGTATGAATGGATTGAACTTGCTTATGTATGAATGTATGGAACTTATGTGCTGGATATATGTGATATGAATGCCTGTGAAATATATCTATATATGTCATATATATTTGCTGTGAAAATTGTTGGATTTAATAAAAAAACAGAAAAAAGAGCCAATATGCAGGCTCTTTGCCGTCTGCCACCGACGGCAACGGGCTCTTTGCCGTCTGCCGCGGACGGCAAAGAAGCCACGTGGCATCCAGCTGTGCTTCCTGGGAGCTAACCCATTTGGTCAGTTTGCCTACAGTGGCAGACGGCAAAGAGTATACAATTTTGCCGTCAGCAGCGGATGGCAAAGGCCTGCCATGTAGTGACGTGTAGATGACATCATACGGCGGACCGCAAAGACACTAGAAAGTTTGCCATCTGCCGCGGACGGCAAAGGCCTGCAATTAGCCACTTAACGGACTGATAGCGCAATTATTGCCGTCCGCTCTCTTTGCCGTCCGTGGCAGACGACAAAGGGCCTTTGCAGTCAGCCACCAGGAAGCAGACGACAAAGTAGCTCTTTACCGTAGCCTACTTTGCCGGAGCCTTTTGCCGTCCGCCGTTCATGCCTTTGCCGTCCGCCATGGCAGACGGCAAAATAGCTGATTCCTGTAGTGAGCGGTTGAGAAAGAGAGATTGAAGACCCATGCGCTTTTGGAGGAGGCAAAAAGGGAGGCGACGGAGAGGGAGAGGGAGAGGGAGGAGAAGATGGCTAAGCTGCTGGAGGAGGAGAGGAACCGAAACGAGGCGTATCACCGGGCCTATACGAGCTCATCGTGGTACGTTTCTTGTGCATATTAGCCCAATCATGCACGTAATGTTCTGTAGCGACCAGACCTCAAATGGTCTGTGCTGCTGTGCACCAATGTCATCCCTGGATCAGTAATGCTGACACGCACAGTACAAATGGAGGATTTATAACAGAGTAGCAATCACACACTTATTACATCGAATATCTCCAAAGAGATTAAGTATGATAAACATGGCTTAAGGCCATCTAATAACGATAACAGCGGAAGACTTGGAAGATAAGTGAGTCCATCAACTCCAGCGGCATCACTGAGTATAAGACCACGACCTAAGGCACCTTACTCGTCGTCTGAAAAGTCTGCAACATGAAACGTTGCAGCCCGAAAACGGGTCAGCACATAGGATATGCTGGCAATGTAACACATAGAGAGTAATGAACAATGACAATGCTATACTACATGCATATATGGCTGGTGGAAAGCTCTATGGTTACAGTTTTGCGAAAAGCCAATTTTATCCTACTTCAAAGGAATAAATTTTATTTAACTATCATGGTGGTTGTGAAACACTGAGATAGTTGACAGCATCTCAATCCCAATTAAATGTCATCAATAACCCATCAAAATTAATTAGAAGTAACATAGTGATGAGATTCACATGATAATCCAAGTACTAGATACTCAAGTTGTCCATAACCGGGGACACGGCTAACCATGATTAGTTTGTACACTTTGCAGAGTTTTGTGCACTTTTCCCCACAAGACTCGATCGCCTCCGCTTGATTCTCGCACTACATGATGTTTGAGAAACGGATGACCGAGACACAGTCTTTCAGAAGTGTTTGCACCTTACGTATGGGTAGACAGTTACACCTACTTTCCCCTACATCTGCTAGTCTACCACTTTAAGAGTTCACACAACTTAGTCAACTATGCTAGAGCCCATAATAGCTTGCGGCTGCACACGGAAGTTTCTAGCATGAATAATCTTATGATCCCTTTGAACCTGGGTGGCGGTCCAAAAGAAAAACAGGCAATCCTGGAATACCCAGGTACCTCAATCCACCCAGATGTGAGTTTTAGTTGCCACCTTAAGTAAACGATTAATTAACAATCTCACATCTGTCATGAAAATCTCTCAAACCCAATCCACGTCTACGAGCATAGCATAGCAATAATAATAGCAAACGTAGAAGTAACTCCCAAGGGTTTGATAATAAACAGGGCAATAGGTACTACCACATCTACTTCCCAAAACCCACAATTTAATTAGATCCTAATCATGCAAGTGTTTGAGGAAAACAGATCTAATGCAATAAAAACTGGGTATGGAAGGAATATGATCAACGTGTTACTTGCCTTGCTGATGATCCGCAAAACCTAGCGATTCGAAGTAACAAGCGGCACACTCCGGGTACTCTATCGCAAACAAACAAGCATACAATCAGTACTCATCTAATGCACAGGTAAAACTCGAATGAAAGATCCAACCAGAAAGTTCAACTTAAGAACTCCGGTTTGCAAAAAGAATCAACTCGAAAGAAGCAACGAAAGTCAAACGGCGAAAGAAAATAGCTTCGTTTACTAATCTGGATCTAGGTCAAATTTTACTGTAGCAAAAACTTGTTTGAGTAGGTTAAACGGAAAGAGAATTTCGAGACGAAATTCTAGGCGCTTGAATCGCCTGATTCCGATAAACGAGCGAGAAGTTAAACAGAATCGAAGATTCGATCAGAAATCGAATCTGAGATAATCGCAGAAAAATCCGACGAAAAGAAAAAATGGATGAACGGTTAAAGAACGGACGTTCGTTAACAGAGAAAAACCGACGAACGCTCGCAAAACAATAAAACCGAAAAAAACCGATCTAGGTTTTTTTTTAAAACGAAGGATTTTTTTAACAAAAACCGGCAACGACGAACGGGGCAGCGAGGCAGTACCTCGTGGGGCGGCTCCGGTGAGGGCTCCTGGCGGGGCTCCGGGCGGCGAGGGCGGCGAGGTGCGGGCTCGGGGGGCCGCGAGGGGCAGCGGCGCCGGCGACGAACGCGGCGGCGGCGGCT
>NC_057796.1:213285233-213293280 GCF_018294505.1 Triticum aestivum
CAAGGTGCGGCGGCGGGGCTGCCCGTGTCCGCCATGGACACGGCGACGGCGGCGTCGTGCGGGGAGAGGAGAGGGGCGCGGGGGTGGGCCGGCGGCCTGGGCTCGGCCCAGCGGGCGCGCGCGTCCTTTTTTTTAAAATAAGTTCCGTGGAAAATAATTCACAAAAAAATAAATAAAAATCAGAAAAATATAAAATAAATTTTCCCCGTCTAGTTAGAAAATCTAGAATAGGGTGAACTTTTTTTAACTCAAAATAAATATTTTGAAAACATGCAATATTTTTAATGCAATAAAAATAGCAAATAAAATCCAAATAATTCCAATAAATGATTTTAACATTTTTCCTCCAGTATTTCAATTGTTTTGGAGAAGTCATATTTTCTCCTCTCGTTTATTTTGTTTAATGAAATATTTTTCCGGAGAGAAAATAATTAAAACCAAAATCCTCGTCTTATTATTTGATGAAAATCAAATATGAAAATTCGAGAAAATCCCCAACTCTCTCCGAGGGTCCTTGAGTTGCTTAGGATTCATCGAGGATTTTATCAAAATGCAAATAAAATATGATATGCAATGATGATCTATGTATAACATACCAAATTGAAAATTTGGGATGTTACAAACCTACCCCCCTTAAGATGAATCTCGCCCTCGAGATTCGGGTTGGCTAGAAAACAGGTGGGAGTGGTCTTTCCGTAGATCTTCCTCTCGCTCCCAGGTGGCTTCATCCTCCGTGTGGTGACTCCACTGAACTTTGCAAAACTTGATAACCTTGCTGCGGGTAACTCGGCTGGCATACTCAAGAATCTTAACTGGCTTCTCCTCATAAGTCAAATCACTTTCCAGCTGAATCGCTTCCAGTGGCACAGTATCTCTCAGTGGTATCTCAGCCATCTCTGCGTGGCACTTCTTCAACTGCGAAACGTGAAATACATCATGAACTCCAGACAATCCTTCGGGCAATTCCAGCTTGTAGGCAACCTCTCCCATACGTTCCAAAACTCTGTATGGTCCGATAAAACGGGGTGCTAACTTTCCCTTAACTCCAAAGCGCTTCACTCCTCGAAGGGGTGATACTCGAAGATATACTCGGTCTCCGACTTCGTGAACTGTCTCTTTTCATTTAGAATCAGCATAACTCTTCTGCCTGGACTGGGCTACCTTGAGCCTATCGCGAATCAACCTCACTTTCTGTTCAGACTCCTTAATCAAATCTGGTCCAAACAACTGACGGTCTCCAACTTCGTCCCATAACAACGGCGTTCTACACCTCCTTCCGTACAAAGCTTCGAAAGGGGCCATCTTCAAACTGGTTTGATAACTGTTGTTATAAGAAAACTCCGCATATGGCAAATTGTCGTCCCAACTAGATCCATAATCTAGTGCACATGCTCTCAACATGTCCTCCAAAATCTGGTTGACTCTCTCGGTCTGTCCATCTGTCTGTGGGTGAAATGATGTACTAAATTCCAGCCTGGTTCCCAATGTTTCATGTAACTGCTTCCAAAACTTCGAGGTAAATTGGGTTCCTCTGTCTGATACAATGGTCCTCGGAACTCCATGCAAACATACGATCCTGGTCATGTATATCTTTGCCAACTTAGCACTGGTGTAAGTGGTCTTTACTGGAATGAAATGAGCCACTTTCGTCAATCGGTCAACTACAACCCATATTGAGTCATAGCCTGAACGAGTCCTGGGTAGTCCTGTGATAAAATCCATGCCTATTTTATCCCACTTCCATTCGGGTATCGGCAATGGTTGTAGCTATCCTGCTGGCTTCTGATGCTCTGCCTTCACTCTCTGACATACATCACAAACTGCTACATACTCTGCAATATCCTTCTTCATTCCGGTCCACCAGAAAGTATTCTTCAAATCCAAATACATCTTGGTATTCCCTGGGTGAATCGAGTACGGTGAATCATGGGCTTCTTGCAAAATCAACTTCCTGATCTCCGGATCATTTGGCACATATACGCGGTCCTCAAACCATAAGGTATCGTGCTCATCCTCACGAAATCCCTTGGCTTTTCCTGTGCTCATCTTCTCCTTTATCTCTTCAATATCCTTGTCTGTCTTCTGAGCTTCTCTGATCCTTTCCATCAAGGTAGACTGGATCTCCAATGTCGCTAAATAGCCTCTTGGGACTATCTCCAAACATAGCTCGCGAAGGTCCTCGGCTAACTCCTGAGGTAACTCTCCTGTCATGAGGGTGTTGATATGACTCTTGCGGCTCAACGCGTCTGCTACTACGTTAGCCTTTCCAGGGTGATAATGCAATCTCATATCATAATCCTTAATGAGCTCCAACCATCTCCTCTATCTGAGATTTAACTCCTTCTGCGTGAAAATGTACTTCAAACTCTTGTGATCCGTGTACACCTCACAATGGTTTCCGATGAGAAAATGTCTCCATGTCTTCAATGCATGCACCACGGCTGCTAACTCCAAATCATGCGTAGCATAATTCTTCTCATGGGGTTTAAGTTGTCGTTAAGCATATGACACAACTCTTCCTTCCTGCATGAGCACTGCTCCAAGTCCTCGACGAGAAGCGTCGCAATAAACTTCATAATCCTTGCGTTGATCTGGCAGAATCAACACTGGTGATGTAACCAATCGTTTCTTCAACTCTTGGAAACTAGCTTCACATTCCTTAGTCCAATTGAATTTGGTGTCCTTCTTCAATAGCTCAGTCATGGGCTTAGCAATCTTCGAGAAATTCTCAATGAATCTCCGGTAGTATCCTGCAAGTCCAAGAAAACTCCGTATTTCTCCAACTGTCGTGGGTGATTCCCAACTTGTCACTGTGTCAACCTTGGCAGGGTCTACTGCTATTCCTTCTCCAGAAATAACATGTCCAAGGAATCCAACTTCCTTCAGCCAAAACTCACATTTGCTGAACTTGGCGTATAATTGATGTTCTCTGAGCTTCTCAAGTACCAATCGTAAATGCTCCTCATGCTCTTCCTCATCCTTGGAAAAGATTAAAATATCATCAATGAATACCACGACGAACTTATCCAAAAACTCCATAAACACTTTGTTCATCAAGTTCATGAAATAGGCATGTGCGTTAGTCAGACCAAATGACATAACGGTATACTCATACAATCCATATCTGGTGGTAAATGCCGTCTTGGGTATATCCTGCTCTCGAATCTTTAACTGATGGTATCCTGATCGTAGATCGATCTTGGAAAATACTTTAGCTCCTTGTAAACGGTCAAACAAATCATTGATCATCGGCAGTGGGTACTTGTTTTTGATGGTCACTTCATTCAATCCTCGGTAATCAACAACCATCCTCAGCGATCCATCTTTCTTCTCCACTAGAAGTACTGGTGATCCCCAAGGTGACGAACTTGGGCGAATATAGCCTTTATCCAGTAACTCCTTGATCTGCTTCTTAATTTCCTCCAAATCCTTTGCGAGCATCCTGTATGGTCTCTTAGATATTGGCCCTGTGCCTGGCAAAAGTTCAATCAAGAACTCAATGTCTCTATCTGGTGGCATGCCTGGCAACTCTTCTGGAAATACATCCGGATAATCCTTCACCACTGGTACTTCCTCCTGTTCAACTCCTGATAAGGAATTTACTTGAGTCCTCTTCGGCATATGTCGGGATACATACTTGACCCTTTTCCCTTCCGGGGTGGTAAGCAAAATTGTCTTGCTGGCACAATCGATGTTTCCTCCATACAACGATAGCCAATCCATTCCCAAAATCACATCCAAACCTTGCGATTCCAAAACAATGAGGTCTGAGGGGAAAACATGCCTACCAATGGCCAATGGTATCTGAAAACATCCTTGGGTGGCCATATACTCTGCTCCTGGCAAGGTTACTAACATAGGGGTTCTGAGAACTTTGGTGGACATCTTAAACTTATTCATGAATCCCCTTGATATGTATGAATGCGATGCACCAGTATCAAAAAGAACGGTTGCAGTAAATGACTTAACCAAAAACTTACCTATTACTGCATCAGGCTGAGCTTCAACCTCCTCCACGCGCACGTGGTTCACATGTCCTTTGTTGAACGGGTTCGGCTTCTTCCCAGAGCTTCCATTGCCATTTCCATTTTGGGCTTCAGGACATTCATTGGCATAATGTCCATTCTTCTGACACTTAAAACAAGTGACTTGGCTCAGGTCCCTCTTGGCTGGGGTAGATGGGTTGGTGCGGTTCTGTCCGTTGCTTCCTCCATTCCCATTACCATTTTTAGAGCCATTATGGTTGTGCGAACTACCTCCTCCATGGGTATGCTGAAACTGTCCTCCCGGCTTCGGGGTAAATCGAGGCTTCTGCTGAGCTCCTGAGTTATACTTCCCTTGTCCATACTTCCTCTTACAGTTTTCAATCTGCTGTTGCTTCCCTTCAATCATGAGAGCTCTATCTACCAGCTCCTGGTAGTTGTTGAAGGTTGCTACCATCAACTGCATGCTCAGTTCATCATTCAGTCCTTCCAAAAACTTCTCCTGCTTGGCTGCATCTGTAGCAACGTCATCTGGTGCATAACGTGCTAACTTACTGAATTCCTCCACATACTGGCCTACGGTGCGTCCTCCTTGGCGTAGGTTGCGAAACTCACGCTTCTTCATAGCCATAGCTCCTGCTGAAACATGTGATGTACGGAAAGCTTGCTGAAACTGGTCCCATGTGACAGTGTCAATAGGGTGCGTGGCTGTATAATTCTCCCACCATGATGCTGCGGGTCCATCAAGCTGATGTGCGGCAAAACGCACTCTTTCCGCATCTGTGCATCCTGCAGTGGTCAACTCCCTTCCAACTTTGCGGAGCCAATCATCTGCAACAATCGGCTCGGTACTACTGGAAAACACCGGCGGGTTTAGCCTTAAGAAACGGGCTAAGTGATCAACAGGTGGTGGTGGTGGTGGGTTGTTGTTGTTGTTGTTGTTGCCTTGGTTCTGCACTAACACTTGCATCAGGGCATTCTTTTGCTGAATCAACTGGGTGATCTCTGGCGGGAAAACAAATCCGGTGTCGCGTCTCGGAGGCATCTGATAGGTTTAGAAAAGATGAGAGTTAAGAATAGAATGAGGTCTAGAGAGAAAACACTACCCATATGCTCATGAGACAAATTCAATCAATATCACTCAATCAATTCAAACAAGGCAAAACAATCGATCTAACTAGCGTTTACAAAGTGCTTGAACTATTCTATTAAATGGGGGAAAAACTACTACTGATATGGTGGTCTACTAGAAATTCTGATCCGTTGAAGACTCCATGATGTCTGCTCCAGCTTCGTCAACCCAGTCATCTTCACTTGGTTCCGAGTCAGTGTCGTCGATGATGATGTAGTTATCCGGACAAGTGCATTCGTCGACTTCTGCTTTTGGCACTGGATTTCCCATGAATACTCCAATCTTCTTCTCCAGGTCGTCATTCTTCCCTACTAGTGCGTTGATTTCCTCCAAATAATCTTCGCGTGTAGCCTTGAGTTCTTCTTGGAGTTCCTTGATCTTCGTTAATGCCTTCTTCAGTTCTTCCTTGTCCGTGCACATCTGGTTCTCCTGGCGACGAATATGTTGGTTCTGCTCCTGGATGAAAGCTGCAATTGATCCATCCTTCTTGGTTCTGATCATCTCCCATTGCGCGTCTCGGCGTCCACAAATTTGGTAAATTGTATCCTTAAGCTCCTGGTGATAGACTTCTCCAATGCGTCCCATGGCGATGTGTGCGGCCATGCTCTTCCCTAAACTCCAAGTTGGTGCTTCGAAAACCAATCTTATGGGTTCAGTAACTGGCACAATGTCCTTCCTGGAATAATAACTTGAATCTTCCAGCTCTCCTCTTCGGGTAATGTGGCGTTGTAGGTTCCGGTGATGCTTGGTATTCCTATGTTTAGGTACTTGGTGACTTCCTTCAAGTGTCGACCAGACGGCGTGTCTTCATCTGGTTGCATGAACTTGCTCCTTGCATTCGCCATTCCTAAAAGAGTAGAAAGTGGAGAGGGATCAGAAATGAGAAGAGAGAAGCTTTCTAGGGCTTAAGCTTAGTGGTCGTGTCCTACAGTCAGCGTGTGCTCTGATACCAACTTTGTAGCGACCATACCTCAAATGGTCTGTGCTGCTGTGCACCAGTGTCATCCCTGTATCAGTAATGCTGACACGCACAGTACAAATGGAGGATTTATAACAGAGTAGCAATCACACACTTATTACATCGAATATCTCCAAAGAGATTAAGTATGATAAACATGGCTTAAGGCCATCTAATAACGATAACAGCGGAAGACTTGGAAGATAAGTGAGTCCATCAACTCCAGCGGCATCACTGAGTATAAGACCACGACCTAAGGCACCTTACTCGTCGTCTGAAAAGTCTGCAACATGAAACGTTGCAGCCCGAAAATGGGTCAGCACATAGGATATGCTGGCAATGTAACACATAGAGAGTAATGAACAATGACAATGCTATACTACATGCATATATGGCTGGTGGAAAGCTCTATGGTTACAGTTTTGCGAAAAGCCAATTTTATCCTACTTCAAAGGAATAAATTTTATTTAACTATCATGGTGGTTGTGAAACATTGAGGTGGTTGACAGCATCTCAATCCCAATTAAATGTCATCAATAACCCATCAAAATTAATTAGAAGTAACATAGTGATGAGATTCACATGATAATCCAAGTACTAGATACTCAAGTTGTCCATAACCGGGGACACGGCTAACCATGATTAGTTTGTACACTCTGCAGAGGTTTGTGCACTTTTCCCCACAAGACTCGATCGCCTCCGCTTGATTCTCGCACTACATGATGTTTGAGAAACGGATGACCGAGACACAGTCTTTCAGAAGTGTTTGCACCTTACGTATGGGTAGACAGTTACACCTACTTTCCCCTACATCTTCTAGTCTACCACTGTAAGAGTTCACACAACTTAGTCAACTATGCTAGAGCCCATAATAGCTTCCAGCTGCACACGGAAGTTTCTAGCATGAATAATCTTATGATCCCTTTGAACCTGGGTGGCGGTCCAAAAGAAAAACAGGCAATCCTGGAATACCCAGGTACCTCAATCCACCCAGATGTGAGTTTTAGTTGCCACCTTAAGTAAACGATTAATTAACAATCTCACATCTGTCATGAAAATCTCTCAAACCCAATCCACGTCTACGAGCATAGCATAGCAATAATAATAGCAAACGTAGAAGTAACACCCAAGGGTTTGATAATAAACAGGGCAATAGGTACTACCACATCTACTTCCCAAAACCCACAATTTAATTAGATCCTAATCATGCAAGTGTTTGAGGAAAACAGATCTAATGCAATAAAAACTGGGTATGGAAGGAATATGATCAAAGTGTTACTTGCCTTGCTGATGATCCGCAAAACCTAGCGATTCGAAGTAACAAGCGGCACACTCCGGGTACTCTATCACAAACAAACAAGCATACAATCAGTACTCATCTAATGCATAGGTAAAACTCGAATGAAAGATCCAACCAGAAAGTTCAACTTAAGAACTCCGGTTTGCAAAAAGAATCAACTCGAAAGAAGCAACGAAAGTCAAACGGCGAAAGAAAATAGCTTCGTTTACTAATCTGGATCTAGGTCAAATTTTACTGTAGCAAAAACTTGTTTGAGTAGGTTAAACGGAAAGAGAATTTCGAGACGAAACTCTAGGCGCTTGAATCGCCTGATTCCGATAAACGAGCGAGAAGTTAAACAGAATCGAAGATTCGATCAGAAATCGAATCTGAGATAATCGCAGAAAAATCCGACGAAAAGAAAAAAGGATGAACGGTTAAAGAGCGGACGTTCGTTAACAGAGAAAAACCGACGAACGCTCGCAAAACAATAAAACCGAAAAAAAACCGATCTAGGTTTTTTTTAAAACGAAGGGTTTTTTTAACAAAAACCGGCAACGACGAACGGGGCAGCGAGGCAGTACCTCGTCTAGCGGCTCCGGCGAGGGCTCCTGGCGGGGCTCCGGGCGAGGGGCGGCGAGGGCGGCGAGGTGCGGGCTCAGGCGGCGCGAGGGGCGGCGGCTCCGGCGACGAAC
>NC_057796.1:213293841-213324912 GCF_018294505.1 Triticum aestivum
GGCGGCGACTTGATGAGAGGAGAGAGAGGGGGGGGTATAAATAGGAAGGGGGGGCAGTAGCTTGGGGGAGGGGGCAAGGTGCGGCGGCGGGGCTTCCCGTGTCCGCCATGGACACGGCGACGGCGGCGTCGTGCGGGGAGAGGAGAGGGGCGCGGGGGTGGGCCGGCGGCCTAGGCTCGGCCCAGCGGGCGCGCGCGTCCTTTTTTTTTAAATAAGTTCCGCGGAAAATAATTCACAGAAAAATAAATAAAAACAGAAAAATATAAAATAAATTTTCCCCGTCTAGTTAAAAAATCTAGAATAGGGTGAACATTTTTTTAACACAAAATAAATATTTTGAAAACATGCAATATTTTTAATGCAATAAAAATAGCAAATAAAATCCAAATAATTCCAATAAATGATTTTAACATTTTTCCTCCAGTATTTCAATTGTTTTGGAGAAGTCATATTTTCTCCTCTCGTTTATTTTGTTTAATGAAATATTTTTCCGGAGAGAAAATAATTAAAACCAAAATCCTCGTCTTATTATTTGATGAAAATCAAATATGAAAATTCGAGAAAATCCCCAACTCTCTCCGAGGGTCCTTGAGTTGCTTAGGATTTATCGAGGATTTTATCAAAATGCAAATAAAATATGATATGCAATGATGATCTATGTATAACATACCAAATTGAAAATTTGGGATGTTACATGTTCGCATTATTAACTACTATGACTGACTCGTGAGAACCAAATGTGCAGACCATGTGCAAGAAAAACGGTCAGGCCCCTCCGCCGATGCCCCAGATTGCTCTGGCAGGCACGGTGAGTTTGATTTTAATGGTGCTTAGTTACTACTATTCATATTTCAGTTTGCATCATGCTAATGAGACATTATTGGAAATGATCTTTGGTTCAGCATGGCTCCCGACAAGCATCGACCAATCCTTCCACGTCTGCCAATGCCGGAACCCTGACCGGTCCTTTACGTCCGTCTGCCAATGGCGCAGCCCCGACCATTCCTACACCTCTGTGATAACGGTATTTTTCTTCTTATTTAGCCTGTTTAGTCCATTTATGACATAATTTAGCCTATTTAGTCCACAAATGACATAATAAGATGAAGAAAATCAAGGAAGAGGAAGGAAAGAAGGAATAGGAAGAAAAGAAGAAGAAGAATAAGAAGAAGAAGAAGAAGAAGAAGAAGAAGAAGTAGAAGAAAATTACTTGTTTTTATTCGTAAATGGCATCATAACCTTGCTAACCTCATAAATGTCATATACTTAGCTTGTTGTCCTCTAAAATGACATAATAAGCTTAGTTAGGTCAAAAATGGCATAATTTGCTACGTTAGATCAAAAATTGCATCTTTCTTCTTATTTAGCCTATTTAGTCCATTTATGACATAATTTAGCCTATTTAGTCTACAGATGACAAAATAAGATGAAGAAAATCAAGGAAGAAGAAGAAAAGAAGGAATAGGAAGAAAAGAAGAAGAAGAAGTTCTACTTCTTCTTCTAGTCTTCTTCTCCTTCTTCTTGTCTTCTTCTCCTTCTTCTAGTCTTCTTCTCCTTCTTCTTCTTCTTCTAGTTTTCTTCCTCTTCTTCTTCTAACTTTCTTGTTTCCCATTTTGCAGATTTAATTCACTATATGGAAGCTTGCATGGATGGAGCGCTTGTTTCTCTGTTCTTCTTTTTGTTTTTATCGAAGAATAATGTGGCACTTGTTATATGGATGCATGGAACAATGTGTTGGATGAACATTGCGATAGTAGTGTAAGATGTATGGATGAAACTGTGTTTCTTATGTATGTATATATGTTGTCATGGATGGAGCTATGTGTTGGATACATCATATGTCTGTTGTGCCTGTAAAAAAAATATATATATATCTATATCTGTGTGTGAATTCCAGTGAAATTAAATGGATATAAATGAAAACAGGGGATATATAGCCTCTTTGCCGTCTGCTAGTGGACGGAAAAGAGCTTTGCCGTCTGCTAGCGGACGGCAAAGAGGACATGTGGCAGCTCCCTGTAGACACTGGGAACACTGGCTGCCTATTTGGTCAGCTATGCCGTCCGCTGGCGGACGGCAAAGACCTTTGAATCTTTGCCGTCTGTGGGCGGACGGCATAGCTGGCCATCTGGCAGCTTCCCAGTGCTGGCCTAACTGAGCTCTTTGCCGTCCGCTGGCAGACGGCAAAGACCTTTGAATCTTTGTCGTCTGCTAGCGGACGGCAAAGAGCGTCGTTCACGCCCTAACGGCTTTGACGCCACCCCACTACCGTCCGTTGTCTTTGCCGTCCATTTGGTGGAAGCGGACAGCAAAGAAGGCCTTTGCTGGCACCTGTTCAGACGGACAGTTTGCCGTCTGCTGGCGGACAGCAAAGATGTTTGCCGTCCGGGATCTATGCCTTTGCCGTCTGCCATGGCGGACGCAAAGAAGCTGTTTCCAGTAGTGGGGACGCAGTCGCAGCAGAGGCCGCTGAAGCCGCAGTTCCCGCCAAGGAAAGGAAAGGAAAGAAAAAGGCTAGTAGGGACGCCAGCAAGGAATCCGGGAAGCGTATCTCTTCGGAGTATGTTGCGCCTATTGATGACTTGCCGGAGAGTTCCAATAGTAAGAGGTCCAAGGATGCTGCACCCCATGTGAAAAAGGTCCCGACAGGGCTGCCTGGCACTGATGGTACTCTCACTATCAGTGCCACCCTCGATGACAAAGAGGAATGCGTGCTCGTTGCCTTCCTGCGGGCGAATATCGATGTGTTTGCTTGGCAACCATCTGATATCCCCGGTGTTCCCAAGGAGGTAATCGAGCACCACCTTGCTATCTGTCCACATGCCCGACCCGTTACGCAGAAGGTCCGAAAGCAAGCCTTGGAGCGGCAGAAGTTCATTGTCGTGGAAATCAAGAAACTTGAGACAGCTGGTTTGGTCAGAGGAGTACTATATCCAACATGGTTAGCAAACCCAGTGGTCATGCACAAAGCTAATGGGAAATGGAGGCTTTGCATAGATTTCATGGATCTAAACAAGGCATGCCCGAAATAACCATTTCCCTTGCCGCACATTGATTAGATTGTGGATTCCACTTCCGAGTGTGATTTTCGCTCCTTTCCAGATGCATACTCTAGATATCATCAAATCTTTATGTCCAAGGAAGATCAAGAGAAGACCTCATTCATCACCCCATGTGGCACATACTGCTTCATGCGGATGCCTTTCAGGTTGAAGAGTGTCGGATCCACTTTTGCAAGAGGAGTCCAGATTGGTTTTGAACCACAATTGCACAGGAACATTGTAGCTTACATGGATGATATTGTGGTCAAGACCAAGGATAGATCAACCCTCATCCAGGACTTGGGAGATATGTTTGCTAATCTGCGCAAGATCAACTTGAAGCTAAACCCGGAGAAGTGTGTGTTTGTTGTTCCCTCCGGTAAGCTACTTGGTTTCTATGTGTCCCATCGCGGGATAGAGGCCAACCCTGATAAGATCAAGGCCATTGAGCAGATCCAGGCACCCAAGAAAGTTAAGGATGTGAGGCGTTTGACAGGATGCGTTGCCGCGCATAGCGGGTTCATCTCCAAGCTCTGCCGAGCGCGCCTTGCCGTTCTTCAAAATCTTGAAGAAGGCAGGACCCATGAAGTGGACTCCGGAAGCAGGCGCAACACTGCAAGATTTGAAGACCTACTTGTCCTCTCTGCCCACTTTGGTTGCTCCCAAACCACAAGAGCCGTTGCTGCTATACCTAGCGGCAACTAATCAAGTTGTCAGTGCAGCACTAGTGGCGCAACGGGAAGTGGAAGACGCAACAACCTCAGCCAGTGTCCCTTCCAGGGGAGAGAGTGAGCACAGCCCGGCAAGGCCAGATGTGGACCAAGACAGAGAAGAGCAAGACAGCGGAGGCAACCTCAAGGACGCGACAAGAAAGAAAGTGGTGCATCACCCATTACACTTCGTCAACTCCGTATTGCAGGGGGCTAGGTCCAGGTATTCTGGCGTGCAAAAATTTATTTTTGGTCTAGTCATGGCCTCAAGGAAGCTGCGCCACTACTTCCAAGCCCACGAGATCACGGTTGTCACCCGCTTCCCTTTGCAAAGGATACTCCGAAACCCTGAGGCTACCGGCAGAATAGTATAGTGGGCATTGGAGTTATCCAGATTTGGCCTGAAGTTTGAGAGCACATCAACGATTCAGAGCAGGGCATTGGCAGAGTTTATTGCAGAATGGATGCCAACCTCTGATGAAGAGGTACGGGAGATAGTTATCCCCGGCAAGGAAGCACCCCAAGAATGGATCATGTATTTCGATGGTGCCTTCTCCCTACAAGGTGCAGGGGCTGGCGTGCTTCTCGTTGCTGCCACCGGAGAGCACCTAAAGTACGTCATCTAGATGCATTTTCCCCGGGAGGAGGCGACCAACTATACAAGAGTATGAAGGGCTCCTTGCTGGGCTCTAGATTGTGACAGAATTGGGGATCAAGAAGCTGGTCATTCGAGGAGATTCACAACTTGTGGTGAGACAAGTCAACAAGGATTACCAAAGTCCATTGTTGGAGGCATACGTTGAGGAAGTGAGAAGACTGGAGGAGTGCTTTGACGGATTGCAAACAGAGCACGTACCCCGTGCGGAAGACATCATTGCTCATCATCTGTTGAAGTGCGTTGCGCAGAAGCTTCATGTGGAACCAGGAACTTTTGTTCTCCATCTTACTTAGCCCTCCGTATCCCCGACAACAATGGCCCAGAAGAGGAGGAAACTGGACTCCGGCAAGCCTCTCCCGTTACAGCCTCCCGGGGCACCCGACGGAAAGCTTGACGGGAACAACTTCCCTTCAGCTGTTGAGCTGCCCCCTCCCATCAAACCACCGTTACTCATGGTCAAGGGGTGCGCTCCCACGAAGGAGGAGGTGCTGCTAGTCCTCGTTGCCAGCCCCAGGCTCCAACTTGGGCAAGGCACATATATAGTCCATTTCCTCCAAACCGGAGAACTTCCCGAAGAGCAAGAACAAGCTGAAAGAGTAGCCCGGAGGGCCAGTATGTATCAGTTCGTCGATGACACATCATACGGAAGAAGGCCCAACAGTGTGAAAATGAAGTGCATTTGTTGGGAAGAAGGAAAGGAGCTGCTAGCAGAAATACACAAAGGCATGTGCGGCTCCCACATTGCATCAAGGGCTTTGGTTGGAAAAGCATTCGGGCAAGGATTCTATTGGCCCACAGCCCTCCAAGATGTGGTCGTGCTAGTCACCAAGTGTGAAGCCTGTCAGTTCCATTCCAAGAATATCAACTTGCCTGCCCATGCTCTTCACACAATCCCTTTGTCATGGCCATTTTCGGTCTGGGGGCTCGATATCCTCGACCCTTTCCCCCGAGCTGTCGGGGGTTTGAATTCTTGTTATTTGCAATCGACAATTTTACAAACTGGCTGGAAGTAAAAGCCGTGAGGAAGGTGACTGCTCAGCCAGCTATCAAGTTCTTGGAAGGATTGGTGTGTCGCTTCAGGGTCCATGCCCGGATCATCAGTTACAACGTCACCCAATTCACGAGTCGAGTCTTCATGCAATATGTTCATGCCCTCGGAAGCAAGATCTAATTTGCCTTTGTTGCACATCCCAGAAGCAATGGGCAAGCTGAGAGGGAGAACGCTGAAGTGTTGCGAGGACTCAAGAGAAGAACATTTGATAAGCTACAGAAGTGCGGCAGGTGATGGATCGACGAGCTGCCGGTGGTTCTTTGGTCCCTCAGAACGACACCAAATCGAGCTACCGGGAAGACTCCCTTCTCCCTAGTCTATGGGGCAGTAGTAGTTATCCCCACGGAACTCATTTACGGGTCACCTCCAGTGCTTGCCTACGATGAAGTAGCGTAGGAACAGCACCGGCATGATGACACTGTGCTTCTCGAGGAGAACCGTCTCCAGGCTACTATGTGTGGTGCACGCTACCAGCAAGCACTGCGTCGCTATCTCAGCCGCATGGTTCATGCCCGGTGTTTTGAGGAAGGCAACCTTGTCCTTAGGCGCATTCAATCCGCCAAGGGTAGAAACAAGTTGACGCCAAAGTGGGAAGGCCCTTACCGAGTAGTACGATTCACCATACATGGCGTAGTCCGTCTGGAGACCGGAGATGACATTCAATTGCAAAACTCATGGAATATTGAGCATCTCTGCAAGTTCTACCCATAAGGCGCGGCTGTCGGGCCTTGCCCAACAACCACCCTTTTGTGTAGGCCTTGCCTTAGTTGCATGTAACCCCTTGTATAAAGCCAGGCGCAGACTGAGGGAGTCCTGGATTAAGGAGTCCTCGGGCGTCCGGCCTATTGACATGGGCCGGACTGTTGGGCTATGAAGATACAAGACATAAGACTTTTTCCAGTGTCCAGATGGGCTCTCCTTTGCATGGATGGCAAGCTTGGCGTTCGGATATGTAGATTCCTTTCTCTGTAACCGACTTTGTACAACCCTAGTCCCCTCCAGTGTCTATATAAACCGGAGGGATTATTCCGTAGAGGCAATCAAAATCAAAATCATATAGGGTTTAGCCATTACGATCTCGTGGTAGATCAACTATTGTAATACTCATATTTATGATCAATCGAGCAGGAAGTAGGGTATTACCTCCACAGAGAGGGCCCGAACCTGGGTAAACATCGTGCCCCCCGTCTCCTGTTACCGTCAGCCTTAGACGCACAGTTCGGTACCCACTACCCGAGATCCGCCGGTTTTGACACCGAAATTGGTGCTTTCATTGGGAGTTCCGCTGCATCCTCACCAAAAGGTTTGATGGCTCCGTTAATCATCTACAACAATGCAGTCCAGGGGGAGGTTTTCCTCCCTGGACAAATCTACGTATTCGGCAGCTTCGCACTACGGGCCAACTCGCTTGGCCATCTAGAGCAGATCGACAGCTACGCCCCTGGCCATCAGGTCTGGTTTGGAAGCTTGAATTACATTGCCCATATCCACGGAGACTTGATCTTCGACGGATTCGAGCCCTTGACAGCTGCTCCCTGCCACCACGATGAGCATGACCTAGATTTGTCATCGGACCGTACCCAGAAGATAGCGCGTGTAACTGCTCTGGCCCTAGATCCGAAATAGATTGCGCCATCCAAGGACGGGAAGCTCAACCCCGCCGCGGAAGCCGCAGACTCAGCGGCGTTAGAGCCGCACACATATCCAACCTCGAGTGGGGCCTATGTCACCGGAACCTCGGATTCGTCTCCGGCCATAGGTTCTGAACTGCGTGCACCCGCGCCCATCGAACCTGACGAGGCGCTGATCGTTGAGTTCAGCTCCGCGGACATCTTCTGGCACTCACCTTTAGGCGATGTGCTAAACTCATTAAAAGCCCTCTCCTTATCAGGAGACTCTCAGCCGAACTATATCCAGTTTGGATTAGAAGCTGATGGCAGAGAATTCCGCTTCCCACCCACCACCCACTTCATAGCCACTGTCGAAGACTTAACCGACATGCACGATTACGACTCCGAAGACATCGACTGTATGGACGACGATGCTGGAGAGGAGCAGGCACAAAAACCACCGCTTACAGGCGCTGGATAGCCACCTCCTCGTATGATGCATACATGGTGGATACACCCAAGGAGAACAACGGCGACAATGAAAAGGATCCAGTCGAGGATAAGCCTCCTGAGATACAGCCAACGCGCCGACGTCAGCGGCGCCGCCCTAAACCACGCCATGGAGAAAACAGTAATACCGGCACAGGAGAAAATAATACTCCGGATGATGCCGAAGACAACGAAGACCCTGTTGAGCCAACTTCCGAACATGATGAACAGGAGGATGGGCGAGTCAGCCCTGATGAACAGGCCATAAGTGAAAACTCGGAGGATAGTAATTATATTCCACTCTCCAAGGACGAGGTGAGCCTCGGCGACGAAGACTTTATCGTTCCTGAGGAGCCCGTCGATCAGGAACGCTTTAAGTGCTGGTTAATAGCCACTGCAAGGAGCCTGAAAAAGAAGCAGCAGCAGCTTCAAGCTGATCAAGATCTGCTCAATGATAGATGGACTAATGTCCTAGCAGCCGAAGAATACGGCCTCGAGCGCCCAACCAAAAGTTACCCGAAGCACAAATTGTTACCCCAATTCGAAGATGAGGCGCTGGAGCCCGTCCTACCAGCGCGTAATACGGCTGGCCGACCACCACGTGGCCGGGACAAAGCGGCAACTCAAGCCGAACACCAGCCCGCGGTACCTCGCCGTAAAAACAGAGACACAACAACTCGAGGATACACATATGACGTGCGGCATGACCTGGAAAATAGAGCGGGTCATACAAGATCGATCTATGGATCGCGGGGGTGTGCCCCGATGCGCGAAGATGGGCATCCGGCCGGACGTGACAAACATAACCATGCCCGGGCCGAAGACCGCAAACGAACTCCATCCGAGCTGCTCGCGACTTGGCCCGATATAGAGGCGCCGCACACCCCCTTTCCTTCACTGATGAAGTAATGGAACATGAATTCCCGAAAGGGTTTAAACCCGTGAACATCGAGTCATATGATGGGACAACAGACCCCACGGTATGGATTGAGGATTTTCTTCTCCATATTCATATGGCCCGCGGTGACGATCTTTACGCCATCAATTACCTCCCGCTAAAACTCAAGGGACCAGCTCGGCACTGGTTGAATAGTCTGCCCGAAAACTCCATTTGCAGCTGGGAGGACTTGGAAGATGCCTTCCTCGACAACTTCTAAGGTGCATATGTCCGACCTCCTGATGCCGACGACTTAAGTCACATAGTTCAACAGCCCGGAGAGTCAGCCAGGAAATTCTGGACTAGATTCTTAACTAAAAAGAACCAGATCATAGACTGTCCAGATGCTGAAGCCCTAGGGCCTTTAAACATAGCATCCATGATGAATGGCTCGTCCAGCACCTCGGCCAAGAAAAGCCGAAGTCTATGGCAGCCCTCACGACGCTTATGACCCGCTTCTGCACGGGCGAGGATAGCTGGCTAGCCCATAGCAATAACAATACAACCGAACCTGGCACTTCTGAAGCCAGAAATAGCAATGGCAAGCCCCGACGCAATAGACACAAGCGTCGAAGCAACGGTGACAACATCGAGGACACGGCGGTCAACGCCGGATTCAGTGGCTCTAAGTCAGGTCAGCGGAAGAAGCCATACAAAAGAAACAATCCGGGATCGTCCATCTTGGACCGCATACTCGATCGTCCATGCCAAATCCACGGTACTCCTGATAAACAGCCAATCATACCAACAGAGAGTGTTGGGTTTTTAAACAAGCCGGCAAGTTAAATGCCGAGAACAAGGAGAGGGGGTCGCAAAGCGAGGAGGATGACGAGGAGCCCCGGGCATGAACACAGGGGGACAGAAGAAGTTTCTCCCCCAAGTTAAAACGGTGAACATGATATATGCTACCCATATCCCAAGAGGGAGCGCAAGTACGCGCTCAGGGACGTCTACGCGATGGAGCCAGTCACCCCAAAGTTCAACCCATGGTTGTCCTGCCCGATCACTTTCGATCGCAGGGACCATCCGACCAGTATCCGTCATGGCGGTTCAGCCGCACTGGTCCTCGACCCAATCATTGATGGATTCCATCTTACGCGAGTCCTCATGGACGGCGGCAGTAGCCTGAACCTGCTCTATCAGGATATAGTGTGCAAAATGGGTATTGATCCCTCAAGGATCAAGCCCACAAAAACCACCTTTAAAGGTGTCATACCACGTGTAGAGGCCCGCTGCACGGGCTCAATCACACTTGAGGTGGTCTTCGGATCCCCGGACAACTTCCGAAGCGAAGAGTTAATCTTCGATATCGTCCCCTTCCGCCGTGGCTATCACACACTGCTCGGATGAACCGCATTCGCTCAATTCAATGTGGTGCCACACTACACTTATCTCAAGCTCAAGATGCCCGGACCACACGGTGTCATAACAGTCAATGGAAACACGGAACGCTCCTTCCGTACCGAGGAGTACACCGCTGCCCTTGCAGCAGAAGCACAGAGCAGCCTTTTCAGGCAGAACCTTAATTCAGCGGCCAAGCTCCCAGACACTGTCAAACGAGTCCGAACTACACTTCAGCAGGATAGTCCAGCTCATCAAGAGCTTGACTAGCAATTCAGCCTCCATCCCAGTCCAGACCAAACAGCGGCATTCGTACCGCGCGTACATAACTACGCACTCAAAATACCATGGGCATAGACGTAGGTTTCTTCTTTTTCCCCTAGGCCTTTCCTGGTGGCCTAATTGTCGGACCTATCGAGGGACGGATACACCAAGACGGCAAGAAGCATTGACGTATAAGGGAATTTCTAGGTGGTCTCTTTAAACGATCATTATGCCTGTTTTAAGACCCGCACGCAGCTCTCCCTTGGTCGTGGCATGTTAAATAGCCCTGTCACTTACCGCACTACTTGTACAAATACGCTTTGATGTATCAATCAAACTATAATCGAAAATAGTTAGCGGCCCAATTTCTGCGGCATTAGCCTATTACTTCATTTTTCTTTTTCTTGATATTCTTATCAATTGCACCCGTACACTCTGGTACGCCTTAATTCGCCAGGGGCTTCATTATGCCCCATAATACGGCAACAAAGTCTGAACACTTTTTTACAGTATAGTTCGGCACCCCGAACTTTAACATTATATGCATCGGCTCCGAATCATGTCTTTGGTCAATAGTTGGGTTGCCCAGCTCCTGTGCTTACTACCTTACGTTCCGCTATATCGGCTATGGTAGTAAAGGGAGAACTACTGCGATTGTGTCCTGGTTTATCCGGATGAGCACCTTAGTAGAGAAAGCCAAAAACTGACTGTCATGATGCGGCGTGAGCCGGTCGACTGTTTGAGAGGTCTCAAATCTTTTGTGATTTTTTCTGCATAATGCGATGAATCGGTTTTATCCGATCAGGTGTTTACAACATCCCAAGTTTGGACTTACAAATACTAGGGGCTGCGCCTAAATTTTTATTGTCAAACTCCTATGGCTAAGTGAGGGTGATAAAGCCACATAGTCCGATTGCCTGGTTCGTTGCGCTAAACACCTCCTTTAAGGACCAAACTTTGGAATAAAGAGTGTTTAGATTCATCCTGAACACCCCTGTACTACCTAAGTGGGGGCGGAAGCCGACGACTGGCCAACTCTCAGATTTAAAAAAACGGCGGCACAGGAGGTAAAATTTTAAATATCAAGCACTATATTACATCACGATCTTGTTTCATAGTATAGGACAGGATAACATGAATGTATTCATTCAAAGATAACATCCTTAGCACATTGCTCCACCACAATGCAGGATCCCTCCAGGACATCTTCAACATACCGCTCGGGCGTGCGGTGCTCCTTGCTCGCGGGCGGTCCCTCGGTCATAAGCTTCACGGCACCAATCTTCACCCAGTGCATCTTGACTCGGGCGAAGGCCATTCACGCGCCCTCGATGCAGACCGACCGCTTGATGGCATCAAGCCGAGGGCAGACATTGACCAGCCGCTTCACGAGCCCGAAGTAGCTACTGGGTATGTCTTCGGCAGGCCATAGTCGGATTATTAAATCCTTCATGGCTAGTTCGGCCACCCTATGCAGTTCGACCAGCTGTTTTAGCTGATCGCTAAAGGGCATCGGATGTTTTGGCGCAAGGTATTGTGACCAAAACAGCTTCTCCATGGAGCTCCCCTCTTTGGCTCGGAAGAACTCCGCAGCGTCTGAAACGCTGCGCGGCAGATCCGCAAACGGCCCTGGAGAACTCCAAATCCGGGTCAGTACGAGGAACCTTTTCTTCACATATTTTCTCTGCATAATAAAGGCCTTACCGCCGTGATTTTTCTGGCCTCCTGGACTTGCTGGAGGGCGCCCTGGGCTTCAACCCGGGCATCGTGTGCGCTTTGGCGGGCCTTGGCAAGTTCGGACTCTTGATCCGCAATGTTGCGCTCCAAGGACTTGCATTTCTTCATGGCGTCCTGGAGCTCCTGCTGGACCTCACTGACCCTGGCCTCATGCTTTTCGCGTGCGGCTTGTTCCTTGGACGCTCTCTCTTCAGCCTCGGCCAGCGCCTTCTTGAGGGCCTCCACCTCGATTGCTGCTCCTAATAAATATCATGGCACTTTAGTCAGCACAAATCATTCATCCTTCCTGAAAATAGACAAAGTTATTGCATACCTTGATTGTCTTCCAACTGTTTTTTCACGCGGCCGAGCTCTTCCTCGGCCCGCTCCAGACTCTGCTTCAGTCCGGAAACCTCAGCAGTATGAGAAGTCGGAGCCAGTAATGATGCTTCTCATCTAGTTAGTCTCCTACGAAACTTGTTTGATCCTCTGTCCGTCTTTTCTTTTCGAACACCGTACAGTGTCTCGGGGGCTACTGTCTATACTGTGACATTCTTTTTACATAATTGCGTTGCTTACCTCAAAGCTTGTCAGAAGGCTTGTGCAGGCTTCGGTCAGTCCGCTCTTCGCGGATTATATCTTCTCAACCACTGTACCCATAAGGGTACGGTGTTCCTCAACAATGGAAGCACCCTGCAGCGCTTCCAGCAAATTATCCGGTGCCTCTGGATGGACAGAGGTCACCGGTGGAACCGGCGCAACTCCTTCTTTTGAAAGAGGCTGCTTGCCTGATTCTGGAGCCGTATAGGTCTCCGGAATTGTATTTGGTTGGGGGCCAAATTGGATATGGCCCCCATCGCCAGTATCCATGGGGATTTGCTGCTCCATGTGTCCGGCGGCCGAGGTTTCACCCCCTGGCACCATCCTGACGGCCTCCTGAGTCTCTCCCCCAGGCACCATCCTGACGGCCTCCTGAGTCTCTCCCTAGCCTGGGATCCTTCGGGACAACACCTCGGTGTCATCCGTTGCCTTGGGAGAGGAGGCCGCCGGAAGGGACACGCTGTCCATCGCCTGCGGGTCCAGCGGATCCCCCGAAGATGAGGACCGCTCGAGGTCAGACCGAGACGGACTACAAATGCATGACTCAACATGTTAAGACTATGAAGTAGAGATGCCGGATATATGAATGTGTCCGGGTTTTTGAGTACTCACGATTTGGCCAGGGGCTTGTCCCTGGGGCGCCATTCCGAGCTGTTGTTGGAGGCCGCTATGGAGTTGTTCGGGAGGGAAGCTTTCCCGTTCTTGGACGCTACGGCCTCCATACGCGTGGAGGCCGGCCTTTTCTTTCTCCTCCCCCCTCAGGGGGGGAATGGATCTCTTCTTCCTCCTCTTCCTCGTCGTCCTTGGCAGTCGAGGAATGAGTCTCGGCGTCTTCGGACGTCATGTCCTAAGTGCCCTTATTACGGAGGACACCTCTGGTCCCCTTGGCCTTCTTCTCCGGCGCGTGATAGGGCGCCAGAACCAACATCTTCATCAGAAGTGGAATTTCTGGGTCTTCGGGCAGTGGAGCCGGACAGTGAATCCGCACCGCCTTCTTTGTCCAGCCCTGAGAGAATCAGTAGGGAGGCTTAGGCGTCTTCCTCGAGTATGCAAGTAAAGGATACACCTTGAAAACATGAAAAAACTTACTGGACTAGCGGGATGGGCCAAGTCGTGCCCACGGTGCTCGGCCGTATCCGGCCATGTCTTGCTGGATTTAAAAAGCACCTTCCAAATGTCTTCGTGCGTAGTGCCAAAGAGCTGCAGCAAGTTCTGGTGCTTGGCTGGATCGTACTCCCACAAATGGGAAGTCTGACATTGGCACGGAAGGATCCGGCGAGTGAGCATCACCTGGATCACATTGACAAGCTTGATATTCTTGTCTACCATGCTCCTAATGCGCGTCTGAAGCGCTGTCAGCTCGTCCAGCGAAGACCAGTACAGGCCCTTCTCTGGCCAGGAGGTGAGCCGCATGGGGGCTCTGGACCAGAATTCGGGAGCCGCGGCCCTGGTGGTGCCACGCGGCTCTGTGATGTAGAACCACTTCTGTTGCCACCCTTTGACAGTCTCCACGAAGGAGCCTTCGGGCCATGTGATGTTGGGCATCTTGCTCACCATGGCGCCTCCGCACTCTGCGTGTTGGCCACTCACCACCTTCGGCTTCACATTGAAGATCTTTAACCACAATCCGAAGTGGGGTGGGATGTGGAGGAAGGCCTCGCACACGACAATGAATGTCGAGATGTTGAGGAAGGAGTTGGGGGCCAGATCATGGAAATCCAGCCCGTAGTAGAACATGAGTCCGCGGACGAACGGGTGGAGAGGAAATCCCAGCCCACGGACGAAGTGGGGGATAAATACTACCCTCTCATGGGGCTCTGGGGTGGGGACAATCTGTCCCTTGGCCAGAAGAGGGTGGGCGATTTCTTTGGCCAAGTACCCAGCCTCCCGGAGCTTCGTATGTCCTTCTCCTTGACGGAGGAGGCCATCCACTTGCCCTGCGCGCCAGATCCGGACATCGTTGGAGTGCTTTCTTGGGGTGGAAAAGATGAGAACTTTGGCGCTGGAGCTCGAGAATGGGGGAGGCAGAGAGAGAGGAGTGGGTGAAAAGGGGTGAATCCTTATCTCCTTAAAGGCATCAAATATCAAGTGCCTCCCCATTCACCTTAAAACTTACTTATTCCCCAAGGGCCGCGCAGGCGACACAGTTGGGTTACCCACGCCCGTATTGATGAGAATCCTGCAATAAGGGGACACGATCTCTGCTTTGACAACACGTGCCAATGAAACCGCATCTCGAAATATGGAGCGGCAGGCTAAAACGGTTTGAATAATTGCCGGGCGGCGACGTGATGTCACGCTACAAAAAGTTGTCAGTGGATTGGACTCGTGAAATATTATACTCTCTGCGGTTGTGTGTGGTATTTGTTTTGCAAAGTCGGACACGTTTTTTGTGTTCGAAGGATGCTTTGGAGTATTCGGAGGAGGAACCCGCCTTGCAATGCCGAAGACAATCTGCGCGCCAGACACCTCTTCATTGAAGCCTGGTTCAGGGGCTAATGAGGGAGTCCTGGATTAAGGGGTCCTCGGGCGTCCGGCCTATTGACAGGGGCCAGACTGTTGGGCTATGACGATACAAGACAAAAGACTTCTCCCGTGTCCGGATGGGACTCTCCTTTGCGTGGATGGCAAGCTTGGCGGTCGGATATGTAGATTCCTTTCTCTGTAACCGACTTTGTACAACCCTAGTCCCCTCCGGTGTCTATATACACCGGAGGGCTTAGTCCGAAGAGGCCATCACAATCATAATCATATAGGCTAGACTTCTAGGGTTTAACCATTACGATCTCGTGGTAGATCAACTCTTGTAATACTCATATTCATCAAGATCAATTGAGTAGGAAGTAGGATATTACTTCCATATAGAGGGCCTGAACCTGGGTAAACATCGTGTCCCCCGCCTCCTGTTACCATCAGCCTTAGACGCACAGTTTGGGACCCCCTACCCGAGATCCGCCGGTTTTGACACCGACACAGACCCTGAGCAACAGAGAAATAAATGAAGCGCTGGGGGCCCCCGACAACTTGCATGCATGCTGTCAGTGTTCTGGGAAGTGGGGTACCCAGACTTTCCTGCCTGCGGCCCATGGTGTGGCTCCATCGACGGCCTGGTATGGCCGAACTTCAACATCAACAACTCAAGACCCTCGCGAGGGGCCAAGCCTTGCGAGGTGGATGACACTAAGACCACCACAGGGGGCGGCCTCCCCAGGCTGGCTCCCGAGGAACGGAGATATCTATGCAAGCCTCACCTCGCGAGGTTCAGATGACGTGGACCAGGACGACTGCAGCCAGGCGGGCGCCAGCGGGCGCAGTGTACCAGTTTCTTCTTTGGTGCTAAGGAGGCAAGCGCAGGCACGGGGTCCCGAGGAATCAGCCAAAGGTTTCCATTCCCGTGCAACAAGACCAAGACCGCCAGGACGGCAGGATGGAGGTCGTCGCCAAGCCCACCACGGCGTCACCACCAGAGGCTTTTGCAGGCGAAGACTACTTTTGTCAGGATAGCATGTACTAGTTGGCTCCCTTCGAATTTGGCCGTTGTAGGATCCCTTCGCGCCTACATTTGGGAAGAGGACCAAGACCCTTATAAATAGAGTAGCACCACCACCATAGTAGGGGGCGGATCATTTAGATCATCCTCACACCCACCAGCTCATCGATCACAAGAACACTCCTCCTCCTGAGGTTGTTCTCCCACTGTACTAGTTCATCCTCAGCCCCTCGAGGAAAATCAACCACAAAGCAGGAGTAGGGTTTTACACTGCAAGGTGGCCCGAACCTGGGTAAACTGCTATGTCTTTTTTCCATCCGGTTCATCGAGCTAGGCCGTGAGATTAGCAAGCAGGCAGACTGGGGAGGACGAGTTCTTCGCACACACCCCAGAGTTCGAACCTCTCAATAGTCTGCGGAACCCGAAATCCGACACATGCATAAGCATATCATGAGCATTGCATGTTCATGTAGATAAGATGACATCTGGCATCATTTTCATCTGCATAAACTGCAGGCTCCTGCCGTGGACTTGGTCCCCAAGAGGAGATGAGAAGATGAGCCTACGCTGTGGTCTCCGGCAAGCCAAATAGATAAGTTCTTTCTCTTATCCATATGTGTTCTGGAAGTAAGGACTTGTGCATAAGAAAACCTCGCTGCCTTTCAAAACTTAGGTGCTCCCGTTCCTTGACTTGAATGTTGCTTCAATCAGGATGGTCGCAGTGGCCTTTGGTGAAAAAGGACTGGCGGGGGACTGGCCGCTCTTCATGATTTGTGCCCAGTAGGCCTAACTCTGCGGCAACAAAACTGAGGGGACCAGCAGGATAGCCTGCCGGGGGAACTTGTTTACTTAAAAGAATAGAGGCATCCCACCTCTGCATGGACATCTTACATGCACGAGTCCCCTGCAAGGTTTATCTTTTTCATTAATATGCTGAACAAACAAGTATAGATGTTACAAGACACAAGCATGGATTAAAGATATTACATAATTTGAACTAAAATTTGGCAAGTGCCTACAGATTTAGATTGAAAAAAGATAAATGTGTGTGATGCCTTCACTTTTTCCTCTCCTTCTTCGAAACTACAGGGAGAGACAACGAAGGAGGGAAGGCCTGCTGGGATCTGGTGCCTCCCCAGGATCAGGATGGCGCCGTTCCTAGGCAAGGAGGAAGAAACCGGAGGGCAGGCGTGAATGGTGACGCTACCGGAAGCCCAGACGGAGTGGATGGTTCCGCCGACAAACACGACTCGTTGAAGCGGTCGCCCCCGTCTTGACGCGTCATGGGTTGCCACCACCTTCCGTACCGCTGTTGCTCGAAGCTTCCATCATGACAGCCAAATCGGGCGCCATGCACTCTAGGTAACCCCACAGAGAGCATGGTTGTCTCTGACAGGCCGAAGATCGGGAGCCACTGTCAGTGTCAAAACCGGCCGATCTCGGGTAGGGGGTCCCGAACTGTGCGTCTGAGGATCGAAGGTAGCAGGAGACAAAGGGGACACAATGTTTACCCAGGTTCGGTCCCTCTTGATGGAGGTAATACCCTACTTCCTGCTTGATTGACTTTGATGAGTATAGGGATTACAAGAGTCAATCTACCTCGAGATCGTAATGGCTAAACCCTAGATGTCTAGCCTATATGATTTGTGATAGCCTCTACGGACAAAACCCTCCGGTTTATATAGACACCGGAGGGGCCTAGGGTTGTACAGAGTCAGTTTACAGAGAAAGGAAACTACACATCCGGACGTCAAGCTTGCCATCCACACAAAGGAGAGTCCCATCCGGACACGAGGGAAGGCCTTCTATCTTGTATCTTCATGGCCCATCAGTCCAGCCCATGCTACACAGACCGGACACCCGAGGACCCCATAATCCAGGACTCCCTCAGTAGCCCCCGAACTTGTCTTCGATGACGACGTAGTATTTGGCTCATGTCTTCGGCTTTGCAAGGCGGGTTCTTCATTATAATATGGACCAATGACAATCCGGTGATAACCTCGATGTCTTTTATGATTCCCCCCTATCGACGCTTCGATTTTCATGCGCTGGGCGAATACAAATGGTCTATGCTTTTTTTGCATATAAGCTCCTCATTGCGCTTGGATGGCACCTATATAAGGAGATCTAGATCTCCAAATGTTATCTCACATCGCGCAGAAGGAAAACTGCCAAGTTTAGCCACGAGCAAAGCCTTCCATCATGGCCAGCGCCCCAGGCTCTTCTTCGCGCCCCCATGGCCCTCAAGAGGGTGATTCGCAGAGTTGCTCCGTGCCTCATCTTCAGCTAAGCCGGCTCCAGACCCAGGCCTACCTCCCCCTCGCGGATCTAGTCTTCGTTCAAGCGGGATTGTATTCGATAGGTAACGACGCGATGGCTGAGAACTTCCCCAACCCCAATAAGGAGGAGAGGGTGTGCTTCGTCCCATTTCTATTGCGGGGCCTGGGATTTCCAATCCATCCCTTCCTCCGGGGGTTATTGGAATTTTACGGCATCCAACTACACAACCTCACCGGAGGTTCGATTCCTCACATCTTAGGTTTTGTTTCCCTCTGCGAGCTATTCTTAGGCATCGAGGCCCATTTTGAATTATGGAGGAAATTCTTTTGCCTCTTTCCCCACCACCGAGGAGGTTCCATATTTGAAGTGGGCGGTGCCGAAGTATGGCATATAGACAGATCCGGATACCTTGTAGGAACACCTAAAGAGGTATACCCACAGTGGTCTTCGGAATGGTTCTATATGGATGACGTTCCACTGCTAGACCCAGTTCAGAGTGGCCTCCCTGAATTTTCCAGTGCTCCTTTAAGGAAGCGCCTCAACTGGCGTCCCCGTAGTCCCAAGGAAGAGGACAGTGCTGAGATAAAGAGGTTGGTCAGCAAGGTCAGGTTGCTAGCCCATACCGAGCTCTTGATAGTCAAGGTCATGGCTACTGCAATAAAGAGGTGTGTCCAGCTTCTTCAATCCAGAGTAACTCCCTTATGGTGCTACAACGGAGAAGACGACGCGTCCCGCTACAGACGGAAGGGTACGGATACCCCAGCCGAATTGGCTTCAATTTTGGCTGATCTGTATAAGGGCGAAAAAGAAGATTTTCTCCTATTAAACTGCCGGGAGGCTTATTCTATGTACACCCCTATTGAATGGGAAAGATCTTGATCATCTGTGCTTATTTTATTGCATTGCAAACACTAATTGAATTTTCTTGTTGTTGCCACCAACAGTCATGGAGGAGGATGAACGAAGACATCCACTGTCCTGCTCCCCAGTCACAGGATCATAATCGTGATAAGGATCCTGGCTTCTGCGAGGATCCGGACATATATATAGAATTCGACGATGGGGTATTCTATCAATCGAGCCTTGACGGTTCGGAAGTGGCTATCACCGCCGACTACCCTCACCTCTATTCCTTCTGCATCGTGAGTATCCGGAGGCTTCTTAAAAGGAGATCCTTATCTGCATCCCTACGCGTTGTATTGATCCAGATTTTTACAGGATCGTGTTCGGGAATGCGGTAATTTCAAAAAAAATCCTATGATCACGCAAGATCTATCTAGGTGACGCATAGCAACGAGAGGGGAGAGTGCGTCCACGTACCCTGGTAGACCGAAAGCGAAAGCGTTATGGCAACGCGGTTGATGTAGTCGTACGTCTTCACGATCCGACCAATCCAAGTATCGAACGTACGGCACCTCCCCGTTAGCACACGTTCAGCTTGATGACATCCCTCGTACTCTTGATCCAGTTGAGGCCGAGGGTGAGTTCCGTCAGCACGACGGCGTGGTGATGGTGATGATGATGCTACCGGCGCAGAGCTTTGCCTAAGCTCAGCAACGGTATGATCGAGCTGTGTAACTATGGAGGGGTGCACTGCACACGGCTAAAAGATCAACTTGTGTTTCTATGGGGTGCCCCCTCCCACGTATATAAAGGAGGGAGGGAGGAGGAGGTCGGCCAAGGGGTGGCACGCCCAAGGGGGGGGAGTCCTACTCCAAGTAGGTTTGGCTCCCCCCTTTCCTATTCCTATTAAGAGAAGGAGGAAGGAGGAGGAGAGAAGAAGGAAAGGGGGGCCCAAACCCTAAACCAGTTCTGTTTGGGCCTGGGGGGGGGGCATGCCCCACCACTTGCCCGCTGCCTCCTATCTCCACTAGGGCCCATTAAGGCCCATTGACTCCCCGGGTGGTTCCGGTAACCTCCCGGTACTCCGAAAAATATCCGATACACTTTGGAACCATTCCGGTGTCCGAATATAACCTTCCAATATATCAATCTTTATGCCTCGACCTTTTCGAGACTCCTCATCATGTCTGTGGTCTCATCCGGGACCCCTGACAAACTTCGGTCATCAAAAACACATAACTCATAATACATATCGTCATCGAACGTTAAGCGTGTTCACCCTACGGGTTCGTTAACTATGTAGACATGACCGAGACACATCTCTGGTCAATAACCAATAGCGGAACCTGGATGCTGATATTGGCTCCTACATATTCTACGAAGATCTTTATCGGTCAAACTTCATAACAACATACGTTGTTCCCTTTGTTATCGGTATGTTTCTTGCCCGAGATTCGATTGTCGATATCATTATACCTAGTTCAATCTCGTTACCGGGAAGTCTCTTTACTCATTCCGTAATAATTCATCCCGCAACTAACTCATTAGTTACAATGCTTGCAGGGCTTATAGTGATGAGTATTACCGATAGGGCCCAGAGATACCTCTCCGAAATATGGAGTGACAAATCCTAATCTCAATATATGACAACCCAACAAACACCCTCGAAGACACCTATAGAGCACCTTTATAATGACCCTTTTACGTTGTGATGTTTGGTAGCACACAAAGTGTTCTTCTGGTATTCGGGAGTTGCATGATCTCATAGTCTGAGGAACTTGTATAAGTCAAGAAGAAAGCAGTAGCAATGAAACTGACACGATCATAACGCTAAGCTAACAGATGGGTCATGTCCATCACATCATTCTCCTAATGATGTGATCCCGTTCATCAAATGACAACACATGTCTATGGTTAGGAAACATAACCATCTTTGATTAATGAGCTAGTCAAGTAGAGGCATACTAGGGACTATATGTTTTGTCTATGTATTCACACATGTACTAAGTTTCCAGTTAATACAATTCTAGCATGAACAATAAACATTTATCATGAATTAAGGAAATAAATAATAACTTTATTATTGCCTCTAGCAAATATTTCCTTCAATCTCCCACTTGCACTAGAGTCCATAATCTAGTTCACATCACCATGTGATTTAACACAAATATTCACATGTGTATGTGATTAACACCCATAGCTCACATCATCATGTGACCAACACCCAAAGAGTTTAGTAGAGTCAATAATATAGTTCACATCACTATGTTTAACACCCAAAGAGTACTAATGTGTGATCATATTTTGCTCGTGAGAGAAGTTTAGTCAACGTGTCTGTCACATTCAGAGCCGTATGTATTTTGCAAATATTCTATGTCTACAATGCTCTGCACGGAGCTACTCTAGCTAATTTCTCTCACTTTCAATATGTATCCAGATTGAGACTTAGAGTCATCTAGATCGGTGTAAAAGCTTGCATTGATGTAACTCTTTACGACGATCTCTTTTGTCACCTCCATAATCGAGAAATATTTCCTTAGTCCTCACTAAGGATAATCTTGACCGCTGTCCAGTGATCTACTCCTAGATCAAAATTGTACTCCCTTGCCAAACTTAGGGCAGGGTACACAATAGGTCTGGTACACAGCACATCATACTTTATAGAACCTTTGACTGTGGCATAGGGAATGACTTTCATTCTCTTTTTATTTTTTGCCTTGGTCGGGCTTTGAGTCTTACTCAACTTTACACCTTATAATACAGGCAAGAACCCTTTCTTTGACTGATCCATTTTTAACTTCTTTAAAACTTTACCAAGGTATGTGTTTTATGAAAGTCCAATTAAGCATCTTGATCTATCTCTATATATCTCGATGCCCAATATATAAGCAGCTTCACCGAGGTCTTTCATTGAAAAACACTAATTCATGTCAACCTTTATGCTATCCAGAAATTCTATATTATTTCCAATCAACAATATGTCATCCACATATAATATTAGAAATGCTACAGAGCTCCCACTTACTTTCTTGTAAATACAGGCTTCATTGCAAGTCTGTATAAAACAATATGCTTTGATCAACTAATCAAGGCGTATATTCCAACTCCGAGATGCTTGCACCAGTCCATAGATGGATCGCTGGAGCTTGCACACCTTGTTAGTACCTTTAGGATTGACAAAAACTTTTGGTTGCATCATATACAACTCTTCTTTAAGAAATATCTTTTTAAGGAATGTAGTTTTGACATCCATTTGCCAGATTTCATAAAATATGGCTACTACTAACATGATTCGGACGGATTTAAGCATCGCTACAGTTGAGAAAATCTCATTGTAGTCAACACCAATATGACCCAAACGGCAGTGCCACTAATAATTCACAATCAAGTGATTCCAAAAGTCCATCTTTATGGAGTTTCTTCATGCGCTTTACACCAATATGACCCAAACGGCAGTGCCACTAATATGTTGCACTATCATTATCAACTTTGCATCTTTTGGTATCAATATTATGATTATGTGTTTCACTATGATCAAGATTCAATAAACCATCAACATTGGGTGTATGACCATAGAAGGTTTTATTCATGTAAACAGAATAACAATTTATTCTCTCCCTTAGATGAATAATCGTATTGCAATAAACATGATCTAATCATATTTATGCTCAACGTAAACACCAAATAACATTTATTTAGGTTCAACACTAATCTCGAAAGTATAGGGAGTGTGCGATGATGATCATATCAATCTTGGAACCACTTCCAACATACATCGTCACTTCACCCTCAACTAGTCTATGTTTATTTTGTAACTCCTGTTTCGAGTTACTAATCTTAGCAACCGAACAAGTACAAATACCAGGGGCTACTATAAACACTAGTAAGGTACACATCAATAACCTGTATATCAAATATACCCTTGTTCACTTTGCCATCCTTCTTATCCACCAAATATTCAGGGCATTTCCGCTTCCAGTGACCATTTCCTTTGTAGTAGAAGCACTCAGTTTCAGGCTTTGGTCCAGCTTTGGGCTTCTTCACAGGAGTGACAACTTGCTTGACATTCTACTTGAAGTTCCCTTTCTTTCCCTTTGCCATTTTCTTGAAACTAGTGGTCTTGTCAATCATCAACACTTGATGCTCTTTCTTGATTTCTACCTTCGTCGATTTCAGCTCACGAAGAGCTCGGGAATCGTTTTCGTCATCCCTTGCATACTATAGTCATCATGAAGTTCTAGTAACTTGGTGATGGTGACTAGAGAACTCTGTCAATCACTATCTTATCTGGAAGATTAACTCCCACTTGATTCAAGCGATTGTAGTACCCAGACAATCTGAGCACATGCTCACTGCTTGATCTATTCTCCTCCATCTTTTAGCTATAGAATTTGTTGGAGAGTTCATATCTCTCAACTCGGATATTTCCTTGAATATTAACTTCAACTCCTGGAACATCTCATATGGTCCATGATGTTCAAAACGTCTTTGAAGTCCCGATTCTAAGCCGTAAAGCATGGTGCACTAAACTATTAAGTAGTCATCATATTAAGCTAGCCAAACATTCATAACGTCTGCATCTGCTCCTGCAATAGGTCTGTCACCTAGCTGTGCATCAAGGACATAATTCTTCTATGCAGCAATGAGGATAAACCTCAAATCACGGACTCAGTCCGCATCATTGCTACTATCATCTTTCAAGTTAGTTTTCTCTAGGAACATATATAAAAAACATAGGAAGCTATAACGTGAGCTATTGATCTACAACATAATTTGCAAAATACTATCAGGACTAAGTTCATGATAACTTAATGTTCAATTAATCATATTACTTAAGAACTCCCACTTAGATAGACATCCCTCTAATCATCTAAGTGATCACATGATCCAAATCAACTAAACCATGTCCAATCATCATGTGAGATGGAGTAGTTTTCAATGGTGAACATCACTATGTTGATCATATCTACTATATGATTCACACTCAACCTTTCGGTCTCAGTGTTCCGAGGCCACATCTGCATATGCTAGGATCATCAAGTTTAACCCGAGTATTCTGCGTGCGTAAAACTGGCTTGCACCTATTGTATGTGAACGAAGAGCTTATCACACCCGATCATCACGTGGTGTCTCAGCACGAAGAACTGTAGCAACGGTGCATACTCACGGAGAACACTTATACCTTGAAATTTAGTAAGGGATCATCTTATAATGCTACCGCCGAACTAAGCAAAATAAGATGCATAAAGGATAAACATCACATGCAGTCAAAATATGTGACATGATAAGGCCATCATCATCTTGTGCTCATGATATCCATCACCGAAGCATCTTCATGATCTCCAACATCACCGGCGCGACACCTTTGATCTCCATCGTAGCATTGTTGTCGTCTCGCCAACTATTGTTACTACGACTATCGCTACCGCTTAGTGATAAAATAAAACAATTACATGGCGATTGCATTGCATACAATAAAGCGACAACCATATGGCTCCTGGCAGTTGCCGATAACTTTGTTACGAAACATGATCATCTCATACAACAAATTATATCACATCATGTCTTGACCATATCACATCACAGCAAGCCCTGCAAAAACAAGTTAGACGTACTCTACTTTGTTGTTGCAAGTCTTACGTGGCTACTACGGGCTTCTAGCAAGAACCGTTCTTACCTATGCATCAAAACCACAACGATTTTTTGTCAAGTGTGCTATTTTAACCTTCGACAATGACCGGGCGTAGGCACACTCGATTCAACTAAAGTTGGAGAAACAGACACTCACCAGCCACCTATGTGCAAAGCACGTCGCTAGAACCAATCTCACGTAAGCGTATGCGTAATGTCGGTCTAAGCCGCTTCATCCAACAATACCGCCGAATCAAAGTATGACATGCTGGTAAGCAGTATGACTATTATCGCCCACAACTCTTTGTGTTCTACTCGTGCATATAACATACATGCATAGCCTGGCTCGGATGCCACTACTGGGGAACGCGGTAATTTCAAAAAAATTCCTACGATCACGCAAGATCTATCTAGGTGATGCATAACAACGAGAGGGGAGAGTGTGTTCGTGTACCCTCGTAGACCGAAAGCGGAAGCGTTATGACAACGCGGTTGATGTATTCATACGCCTTCACGATCGGTCGATCCAAGTACCGAACGTACGGCACCTCCGTGTTCAGCACACGTTCAGCTCGATGACGTCCCTCATACTATTGATCCAGTTGAGGCCGAGGGTGAGTTACGTCAGCATGACGGCATGGTGACGGTGATGATGATGCTACCGGCGCAGGGCTTTGCCTAAGCTCCGCAACGGTATGATCGAGGTGTGTAACTGTGAAGGGGGGCACCGCACAAGTCTAAAAGATCAACTTGTGTGTCTATGGGGTTCCCCCTCCCATGTATATAAAGGAGGGAGGGAAGAGGAGGCCGGCCAAGGGGTGGCGCGCCCAGGGGGGAGTCCTATTCCAAGTAGGTTTGGCTCTCCCCTTTCCTATTCCTATTAGGAGAAGGAGGAAAGAGGAGGAGAGAAGAAGGAAAGGGGGGCGGACCCCCAAACCCTAAACCAATTCGGTTTGGGCCTAGGGGGCGTGTCCCACCACTTGCCCGCTGCCTCCTATATCCACTAGGGCCCATTAAGGCCCATTGACTCCCCGGGGGGTTCCAGTAACCTCCCGGTACTCCGAAAAATATCCGATACACTTCGGAACCCTTCTGGTGTCCGAATATAACCTTCCAATATATCAATCTTTATGTCTCGACCTTTTCGAGACTCCTTGTCATGTCCGTGATCTCATCCGGGACTCCGAACAAACTTTGGTCATAAAAAACACATAACTCATAGTACATATCGTCATCGAACGTTAAGCGTGCGGACCCTACGGGTTCGAGAACTATGTAGACATGACTGAGACACATCTCTGGTCAATAACCAATAGCGGCACCTGGATGCTCATAACAACATACGTTGTTCCCTTTGTCATCGATATGTTACTTGCCCGAGATTCGATCGTCGGTATCATTATACCTAGTTCAATCTCGTTACCGACAAGTCTCTTTACTCGTTCTGTAATAGTTCATCCCGCAACTAACTCATTAGTTACAATGCTTACAAGGCTTATAGTGATGAGTATTACTGAGAGGGCCCAGAGATACCTCTCCGAAATATGGAGTGACAAATCCTAATCTCGATATATGCCAACCCAACAAACACCCTCGGAGACACTTGTAGAGCACCTTTATAATCACCCTTTTACATTGTGACGTTTGGTAGCACACAAAGTGTTCTTCCGGTATTCGGGAGTTGCATGATCTCATAATCTGAGGAACTTGTATAAGTCATGAAGAAAGGAGTAGCAATGAAACTGACACGATCATAATGCTAAGCTAACGGATGGGTCATGTCCATCACATCATTCTCCTAATGATGTGATCCCGTTCATCAAATGACAACACATGTCTATGGTTAGGAAACATAACTATCTTTGATTAATGAGCTAGTCAAGTAGAGGCATACTAGGGACTATATGTTTTGTCTATGTATTCACACATGTACTAAGTTTCCGGTTAATACAATTCTAGCATGAATAATAAACATTTATCAGGAATTAAGGAAATAAATAATAACTTTATTATTGCCTCTAGGGCATATTTCCTTTAGATCGGCACTCTAGGGACCATATCTCCTCAAGGGCGGCCCCAACACAAGGCGTCGTTCGAAACAAAAAGGGACCGGGAGTACTACAGAGAACTCACAGGCTTCCAAGAGGTACATAGGACTTAATACATGCCTAGGCATGAGTCTGGATTATTAAAAGTCTCCCTTTTTATCCTTGACACTAGGAGGAGTATGCGGCAGACTGTGGGAAAACGTCCGATTAGCCAAATGTCCACTAATCCGGTGCCGGATTCGTCAACTAGGACGACCCGACACAATGCCTGTTCCGCCTCCTCAAGAGGATTCGGATGACGTATCAGTCATGAATTCCGAAGTGCAGAGTGTGATGAATCACCGTCGATTAAAGGAGGCTATGCGTGCTCTGGCCTTTTCCGAACAAGAGTTTTCCGCACTGAGTTCGGTGGATGCATATTTCCGAGCCGCTCGAGACGGACTTGCCGGAGTCATTCAGCTGTTGTCGAAAGATATACAGGTAAAATTTGATGCAATTTGTATTGTCATATGCCAGTAGCCCCCGAGACTAAAAGAGGTGTAGCAAACCAATTTAAGGATCGATAATTTGTATTGTCATATGCCAGTAGCCCCCGAGACTAAAGAAAAGAACACTATGCTAGCCCAGGAGCCGAACACAATCCAGACGTAGCTGAATGCGGTCACCGCCAAACTAGCGGAATTGAAAGAGACCGTGACAGGCGCATCTAGGGAGAAAACTTGAGGAGGAAAAGGACAAACAGACCGAAGAGATAGAAAGCTTGAAGGCTCAGCTATCGGCTATTCAGAAGGAAAATGAAAAGATGAAGGGCGGCATGTTCGGTATGTCTTCCCCTTTTATTCAGAACCACCATAGGTGCGCATGTTTAGTCCATAATGCGGAATATTATGACTTTGTTGTTGCAGGTCTATTAGCTAGTTGGACAGAAGAGGAAGTATCCGGATTTCAAGGTGACGTGCTAAAGGAGTTGTCCGCCATGCATGCTCGGGCCCAGAAAGCCATGAGGAGTATGGTGAAGGCGTTATGGCCATCTGATACCCCTCCAAAAAGTATGGAGGGCCTGGCAAACCTATTCAAAGGTGCCCGACGCAGATTCGAGCTATGGAAGATGTCTGCCTGCCGTGAAGGCGCACGAGAAGCCTGGGCCATTGTGAAGACACGCTTCACAAAACTGGACCCGAATCATATGGCCCGAGTAGGATCACAGGGACCAGATCGGAAGGAAATCCCTTTAAATTTGGTGTATGATCAAGTAATGATCGCTGCAAAATATTCACAGGAAGACTATAGATTAGACAACCTTATTGACGGAATAGAGAAGGAATAGGTTTTTGACTTAATGTATCAATGTACATTTATGATCAACCTTTGGTTAGATCCGAACATGTGAAATGATTTTGTCATCGCAGGCTTTCGGCTTTAACCTCCGGACCAAAATGGTGGAGTGTTTCCGGATACTTAAGACGAAAGGAAGTATCTATCCAGAAACCAGGCAACCCAGTCATTGTGCTCGAACAAACAAAAAATTTGAGTTCGGGATGTATGTTCTATATATTACGTATGTAAGAAACATCTTCCAAGGAAAATATTTCCATTAAGGGTTCCTTTCCTTGGGTCGGCATATTATGATTACACGTGCCGGGGCGTGTGGTCCGTAATATAGAAAAACTGTCTCGCAGTGCTTAAAATGGTTGCAATATGGCCAATTATTCCTTTAAGAACGCTAGCTTTCGGCTTCACCCGTTTGAGGTACATGTCCAGATAACCCGGTTGTAACAATCGCAGAGGTGCTCCCTTTATGCCCTAGTCGAACAATCGGGAACGTAGGCATAAGCACAGGAGCAAGGCAACCCAGCTTGGCAAAAACTGAAGTCATAGAGGTGCATATAATGGCAAAAAGGATGTATATCCGCAAACGACACATATATTGTGAGCTCTAGGCTTGATATAATAATAAGCTTCTACTTACAGAAGCCCCTAGTCATAGTGGGGTGTGTACATTTGAGGATGTGCACCCCTCAAGTGTTTGGCTTATCTGAACACACCATGGGAAACGTATAAAAACGAAAAAAGGAAAAAATTGAAAAGGAGACAAAAGAACGAATAAGAACCATGGCCGGACTTATGCATAGAATCTTCGGAGCCGGGCAGCGTCCCAAGGGTTCGGCTCTAAGCGATTATCCGATACATTGTGAAGGCGGTAGGCTCCTCCAGTGAGAACTTCATCTATAATGAAGGGACCTTCCCATTTTGGTTTGGTATCTTCGAGCTTCTTGTTGATAGAATGCGGAACAGGCTTTTGCGACATCGCGTTCCTCCTCCAGGCCATCTAAGTCGTCCTACTGATCAAGCTCAGCCTCTCTCTCTTCATACATGCGCACTCGAGGTGAGTCATGAATAATGTCGCAGGGCAAGACAGCCTCTGCGCCATACACCATGAAGAACGGTGTGTATCTGGTCGTGCGGTTGGGCGTGGTCTACAGCCCCCAGAGTACGGAGTCGAGTTCCTCGACCCAGTGTTTATCCGACTCCTTTGGGATCGCACTAGTCTGGGTTTGATGCTGCTCATTATCATGCCATTAGCCCGTTCGACCTGACCATTTGTTTGAGGGTAATATACGGAGGCGTAATCGAGCTTGATGCCCAGGTTAGCACACCAATTTTTCACCTCATCGGCTGTGAAGTTAGAGTCGTTATCAGTAATAATACTATGCGGGACACCATAGCGGTGTACGACACCGGATATAAAATCTATCACCGGTCCAGCTTCAGCCGTTTTTACTGGTTTGGCATCTATCCACTTAGTGAATTTATCCACCATAACCAGTAAAGATTTCTTTTTATGGCTTCCCCCTTTAAGGGGTCCGACCATGTCTAGCCCCCAGACCGCGAAAGGCCAGGTAATAGGGATTGTTCTTAGGGTTGTGGGCGGCATATGGCTTTGATTGGCAAAAAGCTGGCATCCAACACAACTCTCTACAAGGGTCTGTGCATCTGCCCGGGCCATGGGCCAGAAGAAACCTGTACTGAAGGCCTTGCTTACGAGGGCCCGAGCCGCGGCATGATGGCCGCCGAGGCCAGCATGTATTTTGGCCAAGAGCTGCCGCCCCTCCTCTTCGGAGATGCATCTTTGAAGAACTCCAGTAGTGCTTTTCTTGTAGAGTTCTCCTTCATGAACTTTGTAGGCCTTAGAACGTCGACCTATGCGACGGGCCTTGTTCTAATCATCAAGGAGCTCCTGCCTATTAAGGTAGGCTAAGAAGGGTTCGGTCCATGGAGCGATTACCGCCGTGATTACATGGGCGGAAGGCGTTGGTTCGGTGCCCGAGCCCCCGATGATATCCGAATCGTGTTCGGCATTCGGGGGTGTGATCGGTGTCGGCCTGCTATTTCCGCTCTGGTCCTGCCTTAAAATGGATGGCTTGAAAAGCCTTTCCACAAAGGTATTAGGTGGGACGGGGTCGCGTTTAGCGCCCATTCGAGCAAGGATGTCTGCTGCTTGATTACTGTCTCGAGCCACATGATGAAACTCGAGCCCCTCAAACCGGGATGATATTTTGAGTACAGCGTTGCGGTAGGCTGCCATCTTTGGTTCTTTTGCATCAAATTCTCCACTTATCTAAGATACCGCGAGATTTGAATCCCCACGCACCTCGAGGCATTGTATGCCTGTAACATCCCAAATTTTCAATTTGAAATGTTATGAAATAGGTCATCATTGCATATCGTATTTTATTGCATTTTTGGTTGATCCTAGAAATTCTAAGCAACTCAAGGACCCACGGAGAGAGTTGGGGATTTCGTTATTTTCATATTTGAGCTTTCTCAAATTTTGAAAAGAGGATCATTTGGTTTTAATTATTTTTCTCTTCGAATATTTCAAACATTAAAATAAAAGAGAGGGGATAAAATGACTTCTCCAAAATAAAGAAATATTGGAACAAAAATATTAAAATCAAATAAGAATTTTATTTGGAGTTTTATTGCTATTTTATTTGAATTAGGAAAAGAAAATGCGTTTTTCAAAATTGCATTAGAGGCCCAAATAAATGTTCACTTTGTCCGCAATACTATTAGAGGACCGTGAAAATTTATTTCAGGAGTTTTGGGCTCCGTTTAGTATTTCTTTTATTAGTTTTTCCGCGTCAGGTTTATTTAAAAAAAGTGAACCGACTTAATGGGCCGCGTAAGTATTATTTAAAAAAAGTGAACCGACACTACGCCCGACCGGCCCTTATAAACCGCCAGCCCACCCCGCCCCGAACCCTAGCCCTGCCTCGACCCTGCACCGCCGCCGCCATCACTCGCCGCTGCTTCTCGCCGCCGCCGCCGCGCGCAGCCCCGCCGCCGCCACCCCGCCGT
>NC_057796.1:213325299-213352150 GCF_018294505.1 Triticum aestivum
ACCCCGCCGTCTCGCCGCCGGATCCGCCCGCCGCCGCCAAGGTAGCCGGCGCCGCCGTACGGTTTTTCCCGGAAAACCGTCGGTTTTTTTCAAAACCCCCTAAATCTAGTTTTTTTAGCTCAGTTCGTTTTTTAGGTTTAGTTAAATAGCGGACGTTCGTCCGTACATTTGTTTTAACGAACGTTGGTCGTCAGTTAGCCACAGACAGCGAACGCTCGTTCCTTAGCCTGTTCGTCGCATTTTTCCAGGGTTTCTCCGCGATTATTTTCGATCGCGATTTCTGCCCTAATCTTCGTTTTAGTTTATCTTTTCGCTCGTTTATCCGATTCAGGTGAAACAAGCTGCTAGATCTTCGTCTCGAAGCCCTCTTTCTGTTTAACCAACTTGAACAAGATTTTGGTACTGTAAAATTTGACTTTAGTCCAGATTAGTAAACGAATCTTGTTTCTTTCGTAGTTTGAGTTTTGTTGCTCCATTTGATTTGATTCTTTTTGCAAACCAAAGTTCTTCAGTTGAACTTTCTAGTTAGATCTTTTATTTGAGTTTTACCCGTGATTCTAGTTGAGTGCTTATGTATGTTATTGTTTGTTTGCGATAGAGTACCCGGAGTGCGAAGCGTGCTACTACGAGTCTCTAGGTTTTGCGGATCATCAACAAGGCAAGTAACACTTTGATCATACCCTCTTTACTACCCGGTTTTTATGCATTAGATCAACCCTCAAACATTGCATGGTTAGGATCTGATATAACATGTAGGTTTTGGGAAGTAGATGATGAGGTAGAACCTATTGTCCTATTATTATCAAACCTTTGGGAGTTACTTCTACGCCTCAGGATTGCTATGCTATGCCCGTAGACGTGTATTGGGTGAGTGTATCCATGACAGATGTGAGTATTGTTAATTAATGGTTAACTTAAAGTGGCTACTTAAATACACATCTGGGTGGATTGGTTGAGGCACCCTGGAGTACCCAGTGGTTGCCAGGGCACCTGGAGAATCCAATGTTGTCCTAGGATATCCCGGAGTACCCGTGTGATCATCCTACGGTTCGCCACCCAGGCCCAAAGGGATCATAAGATTATTCATGCTAGAAACTTCCGTGTGCAGCCACAAGCCATTATGGGCTCTGACATAGTTGAGTATGTTGTGTGACCTCTTTCAGTGGTAGACTAGCAGATGTAGGGGATGTAGGTGGTACTGTCTACCCAGAGTAAAGAGTTATTGCTTCTGAAAGACTGTGTCTCGGTCATCTGTTTCTCAAACATCATGTAGTGCGAGAAATCCAACGGAGGAGATCGAGTCTTGTGGGGAAAAGTGTGCAAACCTCTTCAGAGTGTAAAAACTAATCATGGTTAGCCATGTCCCCGGTTATGGACATCTTGAGTATCTGGTTCTTGGATTATCATGTTGATCTCATCACTCTAAATTAATTTGTTGGGTTTAATGATAATGTTTAATTGGGATTGAGTTGGAGGAACCTTCTCAATGTTTAACAACCACCATGATAGTTAAATAAAGTTTATTCCTTTGTTGTAGGAAAAAATTGGCTTTATGCAAAAACTGTAACTATAGAGCTTTCCACCAGCCATCTATGCATGTAGAGATAGCATTTATTCTATTCATTACTCTATGGGTTACATTGCCAGCATATTCCATGTGCTGACCCGTTTTGGGCTGCAACATTTCATGTTGCAGACTTTTCAGACTACGAGTAAGGTGCCCTAGGTCGTTGTCGTTCACTCAGCTATGCCGTTGGAGTTTGATGGACTCACTTTATCCTCCAAGCCTTCCGCTGTTATTTTATTTAGTTGGCCTTAAGACATATTATTGTAATAAGTTCTCTTTTGAGACATTCGCTGTAATAAGTGTGTGATTGAAACTCTGTTATAAATCCTCAAGTACTGTGCGTGTCAGCATTAACGATCCAGGGATGACACTGATGCACAGAGACTAGACTGTTTGAGGTCTGGTCGCTACAAGATGGTATCAGAGCACACGCTGACTGTAGGAAACGACCACTAAGCTAAAACCCTAGGCCACTCTTCTCTACTCATTTCTGACTACTCTTCCTTTTCTACTCTATAGGATGGCGGACTCAAGGAACAAGTTCACACAACCGGATGAAGACACTCCTTTTGGACGACACTTGAAGGAAGTTACTAGTTACCTGAACATCGGAATACCAAGCTTCACCGGGACCTACATCGCCACTTTACCAGAGGAGGAGCGTTGGATGATTCAAGTTCAAGTTCCAGGAAGGACGTTCATGCCAGTCACTGAGCCCATAGAGTTTTCTTTTGATGCACCAACCTGGAGTCTAGGAAAGAGCATGGCAGCACACATCACCATGGGACGCATTGGAGAAGATTACCACAAGGATCTCAAGGATACTATCTACCAGATTTGTGGGCGTCGAGATGAGCAATGGGAGATGGTCAGCACCAGGAGGGACAGGTCCATTGCAGCTTTCATCCAGGAGTTAAACCAGCACATTCGTCGCCAGGAGAACCAGATGTGCGCAGGCATGATAGATCTGAAGAAGGCAATGACCAGGATCACGGAGCTAGAGGAAGAACTCAAGTCTACATGTGACGGATATGAGGAGGAAATGACGATACTCGTGTAGAAGAATGACGACCTGACAAGGAAGCTAGGAGTATTCATGGGAGACCCCGCGCTAGGAGGGGATGACGATGATGCCAAGGACATTCGCTTGGAGGACTATATCATCATCGACGACACCGACTCAGACCCCGACGACAGTGATGATGACTATGTTGATGAAGCTGGAGCAGACATCATGGAGTCTTCTACCGAATAAAACTTCTAGTCGACCACCATATCAGTAGTAGTATTCCCCCATGTATATAGTATAGTCCGAGCACTTTTGTAACTATAGTTAGACCGATTGTGTGCCCCTGTTTGAGTTGATTGAAGTGATATGATTGTGTTTGTCTCATGTGCATATGGGTAGTGTTTTCCCTCTAGACCTTATTCTATTCTGTTTTCTCACCTTTTTCTAAACCCATCAGATGCCTCCGAGACATGACAATGGATTTGCTTTCCCACCGGATCTCACTCAGTTGATCCAGCAGCAGAATACCTTGACGCAGCTACTAGTCCAGAATCAGAACCAGGGGAACAACAACAACCCACCACCACCACCACCAGTTGATCACTTAGCCCGTTTTCTAAGGCTGAATCCGCTGGTGTTCTCTAGTAGCACCGAGTCGATATTTGCAGATGATTGGCTCCACAAGATTGGAAGGGAGCTGACCACTGCAGGATGCATAGATGCGGAGAGGGTGCGTTTTGCCGCACACCAGCTTGATGGACCCGCAGCATCATGGTGGGAGAATTTCACAACCACTTACCCCATTGACACTGTTACATGGGGCCAGTTCAGCAGGCATTCCGCACTGCCCATGTTTCAGCTAGAGCTATGAACATGAAGAAGTGAGTTTTGCAACTTGCGCCAAGGAGGACGCACAGTGGGGCGGTATGTGGATGAGTTTAGTAAGTTAGCACGTTATGGCCCTGATGACGTAGCTACAGATGCCGCTAAGTAGGAGAAGTTTCTGGAAGGACTGAATGATGAGTTCAGCATGCAGTTGATGGTGGCAACATTCAACAACTATCAGGAGTTGGTAGATAGAGCTCTTATGATTGAAGGGAAGCAGCAGATAGACAACCGCGAGGGGAAGTATGGACAAGGGAAGTACAATTCAGGAGCTCAGCAGAGGCCCCGTTTTACCCCGAACTCGAGAGGACACATTTACAATAACCATGGAGGCCATAATTCGAATGGAGGAAGTTCGCATAAGCATAGTGGCCCCAAGAATGGTAATGAGAATGGAGGATGCAACGGCCAGAACCGTACCAACCCAGCAACGCCCGCCAAGAAGGATCTAAGTCACATTACTTGTTTCAAGTGCGGGAAGAATGGACATTACGCCACGGAGTGTTCTGAAGCAAAGAATGGAAATGGCAATGGAAGCTCTGGGAAGAATCCCAACCCTTTCAACAGGGGACAAGTGAACCACGTTAGCGTGGAGGAGGTTGAAGCGCAACCCGATGCAGTTATAGGTAAGTTTTTGGTTAAGTCATTTACTGCAATCGTTCTTTTTTGATACTGGTGCATTGCATTCATACATATCAATGGGGTTTGTGGATAAGTATAAGTTGCCAACCCAAGCCCTTAGGTCACCCATGTTAGTAACCTCGCCAGGAGCAGAGTATATGGCCAGCCTATGGTGTGATCGGTTACCATTAAGGATTGGTAACTACATGTTCCCCTCAGACCTAATAGTATTGGAGTCACAAGGACTTGATGTAATATTAGGCATGGAGTGGTTATCGAAGTATGGATGGAACATTTACTGCGTCAGTAATTTGATTATGCTCACCACCCCAGAAGGAAGAAGGATTAAGTATGTATCCCGACATGTGCCGAAGAGGACTCAAGTAAATTCCTTATCAGGAGTTGTACAGGAGGAAGTACCAGTGGTGAAGGATTTCCCTGATGTATTTCCAGAGGAGTTGCCAGGCATGCCACTGGATAGAGACATTGAGTTTTTGATTGAGCTTTTGCCAGGCACAGGGCCAATATCAAAGAGACCGTATCGGATGCCCGCACAGAATTTGGAGGAAATTAAGAAGCAGATTAAGGAGTTACTGGATAAAGGTTATATCCGCCCAAGTTCATCACCTTGGGGATCTCCAGTACTTCTAGTGGAGAAGAAGGATGGATCACTGAGGATGGTTGTTGATTATCGTGCGTTGAATGAAGTGTCGATCAAGAACAAATACCCACTACTGATGATCAATGATTTGTTTGACTAGTTGCAAGGAGCTAAAGTATTTTCCAAGATCAATCTGCGATCAGGATACCACCATCTGAAGATTCGAGAGCAGGATATACCTAAGACAACTTTTACCACAAGGTACGGGCTATATGAGTATACCGTTATGTCATTTGGTCTGACTAATGCACCTGCATATTTCATGAACATGATGAACAAGGTGTTTATGGAGTTTTTGGATAAGTTCGTCGTGGTGTTCATTGATGATATATTGGTCTACTCGAAGAATGAAGAGGAGCATAAGGAGCATTAGCGTTTGGTTCTCGAGAAGCTCAGGGAACATCAGTTATATGCCAAGTTCAGCAAATGTGAGTTTTGGTTAAAGGAAGTTGGATTCCTTGAGCATGTTATATCTGGAGAAGGAATAGCAGTAGACCCCACCAAGGTTGTCACTGTGACTAAATGGGAATCACCCACATCAGTTGGAGAGATGCGGAGTTTTCTTAGACTCGCAGGATATTACTGGAGGTTCATTGAGAATTTCTCCAGGATTGCAAAGCCCATGACGGAATTGTTGAAGAAGCACACCAAGTTCAAATGGACTGAGGATTGTGAGGCCAGTTTTCAGGAGTTGAAGAAACGTTTGGTTACAGCCCCAGTGTTGATTCTTCTAGATCAACGCAAGGATTATCAAGTGTACTGCGACACTTCTCGTCGAGGACTTGGAGCAGTGCTTATGCAGGAGGGAAGAGTTGTTTCATATGCCTCACGACAGCTTAAACCTCATGAGCTAAATTATGCTACACACGATTTGGAGTTAGCAGCCGTAGTGCATGCGTTGAAGACATGGAGACATTTTCTCATCGGAAACCATTGTGAGGTGTACACGGATCACAAGAGTTTGAAGTATATCTTCACGCAGAAGGAGTTGAATCTCAGGCAGAGGAGATGGTTGGAGCTCATTAAGGATTATGACATGAAGTTGCACTATCATCCCGGAAAGGCTAATGTAGTAGCAGATGCGTTGAGTCGCAAGAGTCATGTCAATACACTCATGACCGGAGGATTACCCAAGGAGTTAGCAGAGGATCTCCGCGAGCTATGTTTGGAAATAGTTCCGAGAGGTTTTGTAGCAGCGTTGGAAATTCAGTCTACCTTGATGGATAAGATCAGAGAAGCTCAGAAGACTGATAAAGAGATTGCTGAGATAAAGGAAAGGATGAGCAAAGGAAAGGCTAAAGGATTTCATGAGGATGAGCACGATACCTTATGGTTTGAGGATTGCGTATATGTGCCTAATGACCCCGAGATCAGGAAGTTGATTCTGCAGGAGGCCCATGATTCGCCGTATTCGATTCACCCAGGAAACACCAATATGTATCTGGATTTGAAGGACAGTTTCTGGTGGACCGGAATGAAGAAGGATATTGCCGAGTATGTAGCAGTATGTGATGTATGTCAGAGAGTAAAGGCAGAGCATCAGAAGCCAGCAGGTTTGCTACAGCCATTGCCAATACCCGAATGGAAGTGGGACAACCTAGGCATGGATTTTATCACGGGATTGCCCAGGACACGTTCAGGCGATGACTCGATATGGGTTGTAGTCGATCGGTTGACGAAGGTAGCTCATTTCATCCCAGTGAAGACCACTTACACCAGTGCTAAGTTGGCGAAGATATATATGACCAGGATCGTATGTCCGCATGGAGTTCCCAGGAGCATTGTATCGGATAGAGGAACCTAGTTTACCTCAAAGTTTTGGAATCAGTTGCATGAGACTTTGGGTACCAGGCTAGAGTTCAGTACAGCCTTTCATGCATAGACAGATGGACAGACCAAGAGAGTCAATCAGATTCTGGAGGACATGTTGAGAGCTTTTGCACTAGATTGTGGATCTAGTTGGGACGACAATCTGCCGTATGCAGAGTTCTCTTACAATAACAGTTATCAAGCCAGTTTGAAGATGGCCCCTTTCGAAGCTTTGTACGAAAGGAGGTGCAGGACACCGTTGTTGTGGGATGAAGTTGGAGACCGTCAGTTGTTTGGACCGGATTTGATTAAGGAGTCTGAAGAGAAGGTTAAGTTGATTCGTGATAGACTCAAGGTAGCCCAGTCCAGGCAGAAGAGCTATGCGGATTCTAAACGCCCACTACAAAAAGAAATACACTTCCATGATGATACGTGTTTGTCACAGTAGGTCGCATTTTTTGTCATGCATGTACATCCATGACGATTTTATGACAGAATCAAGATAGTCATACCTGTGCTGTCGTAGAAGTGTTCCATGACATTACCAAAATTATCCTGAAGTGTCCACTTCCATGACGATAAATCACGCGTCACAGAAGTGCTTTCGTCAAGGGTGACCGACACATGGCATCCACCGTAACGGAATGTCGTTAAGCTATCGGGTCGGGTTTTGGATCCGATAACCCATTAACAGCCCCGACCAATGGGAAATTTCCACGTGTAAAATTCTTATTGGCCGGACGAAACACGTGTCAGCTCGTCAGTGGGTCAGATAGGCGCCTATGATATGTCAACACGTGCCACGGCCCACCACTGGCCCATTTAGCTTGCAAAGCCGGCCCGTTTGACTTGGTCAAAAGTTAACGGGCTGGCCCATGAAAAGCCTGTTAATGGTCTCTTCGCAAATAGCCCATTTTACGGCCCGGTAACTCATGACCCGTTAGGCCCTAAAGGAAATCGGCCCAACAATGTCATGTGGGCCATCGAATATAACACCAGCCCATTTCACTTTCAGCCCATGCATGGCCCATGACGTCTTTCGGCTCGTATGAGGCCTTCGTGTCTTTAGGCCCTATAGAGGCCCACGGTGACTCTAGCCCATAATGAATAGTAATTTTCTTTGTACCCGTTAACGGCCCGTGATTCACATGGGCCGTTTCCATCCCGTGTTAGCTTTCGGCCTATTGACGGCCCATACATTCTTGGGCTCCTTTCCGGCCCTCGATTACTTCTGGCCCATTACTGGCATGTTCCCTTAATGGGCCAAATTCAGCCCATGGCAAGAGTCGGCCCGTTTCTAGCCTGTTAACCCGTTGCGCCGTTTCCAGCCCGTCCTATATTCTGGCCCATTAACGACCTGTTATGCTTGTGACAGAATTAAGCCTTTGCTGTCCTCCGGCCTGTTAACGGCCCGTTACCGTGTTGGGCCGATACCAATTATGCCCGTTTACGGCCCATGTAGACCCATTTATCCGATGGCCTGAGGCCCACCGATTCTACGGCCCAGTTGGAGGCCCATTTATCGACGGCCCGTAGGAGACCCATGGATCCTACGGCCCGTATATGGCCCATGGTTGTTGCGGCCACTAGCAAACCAGGGAAAAAGAAGACTAGGAAATAAATAAGGCCGAAACTAACTCTAGGCTATTAAGGCAATTGCACAGATTACATCCAATTGGCATCAAAGATCGCCACCAGTGCAAATATAGGGAACACCCTACACTATACAAAAATGGCTTGCTATTTTCTTCAGCCGGTGGCTGCACGTTAAGAATAAATTTTGTATCGCACCAAAAAAAATTAAAACTATATAACAAAAGGAAGGTTGGCATAAAAATTAACAGTCTAGCAGATAAATGCACCACCAGAAGTTCAGAAGCTCAGTTCATTTGACCTGACTGTTACGTTTTCATGCTGTATTGTCCGATGGAGCACCATAACCCTCGCCTTCATTTCTCCTAGGCTCCTGAACAACATAGCAAATGTCTGATAGTCTGGTTTCAAAACCATGCATATCTTGACGACATCAAACAATGTATCTCCTTGTTTCACAAAGGGTCTCTGTTAGGGAATGGACTTGTGTCTGGAGCGCAGATACAACATTGCTTTGAGCTTGCATATCTTGATCATGAGGCAGTTTGGACGAGATTGCCTTAACAACCAACCCAGTATTACGCAGGAACGTGCTTTTGGCACTGTTAGTGGACAGGTACTAACCCACTGGAGCAAGAGCTGACATTGCGGTTATAGTTGCCTCGCCACCTTCTGAAGGTGGCGGTTCCACCATTTTTTCCATAGCTCGCTGAAAAGTTGATTTTTTACATTAGTAGTACTAGAACAGAAGATATTAAGGAGGCAGCAAAACCAAACAAAATAGCTTTGGTCTATATACAGAACTTATTCTGGTGAACCCATGTAAAATATTAGTTGTATTTTATTGCAAAGTACATAATAAAACCAGGTTCCAAACATATGACCATGTACCATCGCTAACGTATTGTCTATTTCTTCATATTGTATTGAGGGCTAAGGATAAAGAAACGAAGTTTATAATACGGTAAGCATAGTATGACATCATTCATATCACAAAACAACTGAGAACAGACAAACAGGCAATTGTAACGTTGTGTGGGCAAGTCCAGCACGGAACTAGATTACGGGTCAAGATCAAAGGAACATCACTCCTCTCTTTTAAACCTTGTAAGGTGCAATGATAAGCTAAGAAAATTGTGTATAAAATTGAAAAGAGTAATAGACATTGGCTGCAAACCATGTAGTTCAAGGCACAAGTCAGAGTAAGTAGTAGTTAAAAGGCATGAGGATTAAGGACTTACAACAGCGGCTTTGACTGGTGTAGTCATGCCTTTCTTCTTGCTGGTGTGGCAGTCCTTGAAGATTTCCACAACATTTCGTTCAGGTACTTTTTGGTCCTTGTGGGCTTTCCTCTACATTTGGAACAAGTCAATATAGATATGATAATATGATAAACGAAAAGAGTGAAAGAGCAGCTAATTACAAGAGCCTCATAGTGTGCAATATAGCTACGAGATCCTGTCGTCTGTTGGAATTTTACTTTCGTATGGTTGGCCTTGTTCTTTGAACAGTTCACCTACAAGAAGATAGATTTGTGTGGCACATGCGTAAATAGGACTTCAGCATGTGATCTGATCACATATATATAATGTACCTGATACTTTGGATCAGACCAGTGTTTAACGAGGCCCCTCCAGTCTTCATCTGATATATTTTCCACTGGAGATGTTTGGGAAAGTTCACTGTTAGCCTTGCCTTCAAAGTGAGTTTTCCTCAAGTTATACCAATACTGTCGCAGAGCAGACTTGAAAACATGGGTGCAAGCTTGTCTGGTTGCATCATCTTGGGTATCCAACTTTAACCTCATCTTTTGAAAATTATGGGAGTCTCATTATCAGCAACCTAGAAAGTATGGGACAGAGCAAGACGATATTACTAGTTTCCATACATAACCATCCTTATAGATAAATGGTCGAGGAAGGTGTTGAACTGGGTTTCGTCTTTGTCATTCCTGTACTCAATCCATGTTGGGAGGATACGTACATGACACCTAACGGCAACCGCTGCCTCTGATACTAACTTGGCTGACTCTGTAGCATCACGTGGCCTTTTTAAACCTGCCTCAAAACGGATCTCCATTCTTCCTCCTCTAGATTTAGTTAACCTATCGAGCATTATCCCCGATGTTTGCTTCCTCTTACGCCTAGGTGCTAGTCCAACAACGAACATAGGAAGTGTTAGTGTACATCAAAATGTGAGACTACATATAAAGAAGCATGCAACTGTAACTTTACTCCAGCAACTACCTTCTTGCTGTTGAAGCTCACAAGGTTCATGTGATCTTGCCAACTCGTCTTGTGTCAAGAGTGCTTGGGAAGTAGTGTCAGGTGGCAAGGGAGCTTGGGAACATGCTGCTAGCTCAGTTGACGCACGAGTAACTCGTGCAGCTGGTAGTACTGTGGTAGGTGTTGCAAGAACTAGGGCTGTCTCTGCTTGTTTGGTGGCAGCTATTTGTTTCTGTTTGGATTTTTTTGAAGCTCGTGTAGCATGGGATGTCGTGTTTGTAGAATTTTCCGCTGGACTTTGACCTTCTATTGCACCATCAGTACCAGCAGAATCTGCAGGATTCATCCGCTTCTCATTCCCTGCCATTCTGTGTTTCTTCCTCATTCTCTATGCCATGTTAAGTCAAGCCGACAAGAAAAACAAATGAAAGTTTAGTTCTTCAGAAAAATTGATGCATGATCCAGATGAACTAAACTTTGATGTTAGACAACTACATGATAGGAGGATGTAATATGTACGAAAAACAGGACGGAAGGGATAACCAGAACTATGATGTGTAAACTAAGCAGAAGACATTTCACCAAATTAGAAGCAATGCAATGGAAGGTAGACACCATATGAAAGATGCTACAAATATCGCTCTGCCAAGTTAACAGTATCTCATCATAAATGGCGTTTAAACAAATGTGAAGCAGTACAAGAAATAAATCATATGCAAGATGCAAACAACATCACACTACCAAGTTAGAGGTCTCTCGTCATTAGTGCCATTGCATATTCACAGCTTATGATGTGTAAACTAATGAAAGCTAGACACTATATGAAAGATGCAACAAATATCACTCTACCAAGTTAAAACTGTCTCGTCATAAGTGCCATTTCAACAAATTAGTAGTGCAAGCTAGAAAAGAATGCGAGATGTAACCTATATCACACTCTGAAGTCAAACGTGTCTTATGATAAGTGATTGTTGCAGGTTACACAACAGTAGTAATTTGATGTAAGAACATGGTGTGATAGAAAGATATTGTATGTTCTAGAAACAGGAACACGTGTCTTATTCAACTATAATGTGTAAAGTAAGCAGATGGAATTCAACACAATTAGAAGCAGTACAAGCTAGACATCACACATAACGTGCAACCACATATAACAGTGCCAAGTTGGAGGGAGCACCGGTGATGGTGCACTAGGGGAGACGTGCTCATCATAAACACAGCTTTGTTGAGTGTCTATGCATGTGTTGTCTTGGAAATCATCTTGGGGGTGTGGAGGAGTAGAAACTGTAGAGGCCCTCCGTTTGGAAGGAGCACCTTTATCCGTTGCCTTTCTAACTTCCTTCCGCTTTATTGATTTTGAATTGTCAAGTAAAACCGACAAGAAAAAGCAATAAAATTCTCTCTTCGGAACTCATTCATGCATGATACTGACAATCACTACTTTGATGTAGGGAAAACACATGATACCAGGATGGAATATGTATGAAAAACAGGACGGCATGGCATGTTCACAATTGTTTGTGTAAACTAAGCAGAAACCATTCCAACAAATAAGAAGCAATGCAAGATAGACACCACATGAAAGATGCAACCAATATGACTCTGCCAAGTTAAAAGCGTCCCATCATAAATGGAATTTCAACAAATTAGAAGCAGCACATGCTATAAATCATATGAAAGATGCAACTAATATCGCACTGCATATACTAAAGGTGTCTCGTCATATTGATTGATGCGGGATACAAAAAAACAATAGTTTTATGTAAAGACATGCTTAATAGACAGATGTACTATGTACTAAATACAGGAAGGCATGTCACATTAACAGGTATAATGTATAAGCTAAGCAGACTAGCACATGCAGTTTAACCAGATTGGAAGAATTACAATCTAGACACCATATGCAACATGCAACCACATATCACGCTGCCAAGTTAGAGCAAGCACCTGCGATGCTAGTGTAGGGGAAATGCGGTAATCAACTACAGAGCTACGTTCACTATCTTCATCTAGCCTTGTTGTTTCTTGAGAATCATGTCAGGAGGCTAACGCTGCATTCTTTAAATGAGGAGTAGTCCACTTGCCTGCCTGCCTCATCATAAGTGGTTGATGAGGGATACACAAGAACCTTAGTTTGATGTAAGAGCATGGTTAATACACAGATGTACTAGTATGTACAAAAAACAGAAAGGCATGTCATATTCAAAGGTATAATGTGTAAGCTAAGCAGATGCAATTTAACCAAATTGGAAGCAATACAAGCTAGACATCCGGCTGGAGTGGTGAGCATGATCATCTAGGACCTGAGAGCCTAGTGGGAGGCGGGCTGCTTCGCCACCATTGCGGCTTTTTAGTTGGCTTCTAGGTGATGCCTGTCTTTCTTGGGCTTGTCACTGGCTCGGCCAGTGCCCTGACTAGCTATTTGTCTTCTGGTGCTCACGGGATGGTGGTTCATGTAAAAAATATCTTCCTTATCTTAATAAAGACCGACTTCGGCCTTTCAAATACAAGCTAGACACCATATGGAACATGCAACCACATACGACACCGCGAAGTTAAAGGAAGCACCTGGGATGGTGGTTCATTGCGAGCGAGGTCATCAACTCCAGAGCTACGTTTAACGTCTCCATCAGCGGACACTGCACCCTTTATAAGGGTGAAACATGTCTGGCCTATCCGCGTACCATGCTGGAGCGACCTGTCTCTTTTCTTTTTGGCTTCTCTCATGGCAGCAGAGTCTGAAATACCCTTGCATAAAAACACAATAGTGAAAGTAAGGGTGAAGTGTGTGCAGAACTAGTGCACTGTAAAAGTAGCAGATAGCAGGTGGCTGAAAAATAAATGACAGGAGACATATGATAGCTCTACAACATTGCATGGCAAACAAAATTAGATTCTACACCGTATGATTTTGTAATATATGAGCACAGGAAATGCAGGTACTCCAGCACACCACCACATGTGGTCATATCTAAGATAACAGTCGACTGAAAATAAATAGGTTAGTCGATTTTTTTAATGAACCGTCCGATCTATAAGGAACGGGCAGATGGCCTTCGTCTACCACCCACCAGTCACTGTTGACGATCTTTCTCGAACCGCCAGCGACCACCGGCCCAGACCCCTGCCTCCGCCGCCCTGCCTTCCCCTCGACCTCACACCACCGCCGTGCTTGGTAGCGCCCACAAGCCATCACTTTAATCCCGGCCGACCTCCAGATCGGGCGCTAGTAGCTCTAGGCCCCACACGCCCCTAGGATAAACACCAAGGCGCTGCTTCCCCGGCGTAATAGGCGTACTAGCGCCTGTTACGCCGGGGAATGCTTCTGTTAATTGGGAATCAACTGACCAGAAATTGAAATTCAGGGGGCGACGAACCTCTAGCTAAGGTGAAATAGTATATGAGGAGAAACCTTGTGCATCGCGAGTTACTAGGAACATCTAGTATGGAGAAGAAGCAGTCAACTAGTGTCTTCTGTGGGATGAATACCGTGCAAGAAGACACGTAAGATTTGCACGAATAAGGGAAGAGGAGTACCTTTATCGGTTGCAAGTGTGGTCTCGATATGTCGCGGCGATCTTCTTATTTTTCTCGGGGGAACCGATGTTTTGGAGACTCGTGTATCCTTGGACAAAGCCATGGCCAAATTGTTGACTGTGTTGCCGTGGCCGTATAACGGCGGAGGGGAAGCAGATCCGAGGCAGCGAAGGACGGCGTAGCAGGAACAACTTCGGTGCGGTGGACGGTGGCGAAGTTGGAGCGGCGGCGGTGAGGCGCAGGACGGCGTGGTTGAACTGGCTCGGGTACGGACGGCTTGGCCTCGGCTTCAACTACTAGCCGTGGAGGGCGTTGTGGTTGAGGTTGCGGTGGACGACGACGTCGGGGTATCGGCTCCGGCGTGATGGAGGAAGGCGGCAGTTGATTGGTGGGATGGGGTGGCGGACGGAGGACGCCGGGGTTTCGCGGCTGGTGGAGAGGTAGTTTTTGCGCCCACGGAGTACGAATGGGGAATCGGACGGGTGGGCAGGGGGAGGGGGGAGAACCATGTTTCGGTCGACGCGCTTGTTTTTGGCTTTTTTGAACAGAAGATGGGACACGCTTGTTTGAAATTTGGGGAAGTACAAACTTTGCCCCCCTCTTAAATTTCGGACCTACTGCGGGTCGGGGGTAGGATGGTAATCCCAGGTGTCCCAAATAGTGGGCGGGGGCGATTTCGGCCGCTCGCATGTATGCTTAGGCGGCCATTGTGTATGAATGTTTTTCGGAGGCGGTTGCGTGGCGTCTAGATGAAGCTACAAGCCTACCCCAGTTTAGACCTTTGGACGTCGGGCCGGTAGGTTTCACGGGTCGGAGTTATTAGAAAAGTAATTTCCTTGTACTACCAAACATTGGTCCCACTCGGTTTCGGGCGAGTAGAGGCTCTTTTGGCGCTTCGTTCGAAATTTTGAAACACAAGCATTCACGTTTAGAGTACTCTTGGACTATGAGGATTGACCTAAATAGACAACGTTATATTTGACCTTGTATGTTTGAAAACCTCATTAAATTATCCACTTCTTTTTGAAATTTTGACACTTGAAAATCCTATAACTACGATTATTTTGGAATGGACGAGCTAAATTTAAATCTATTTTGTACACGACTACATATGCTATTATGTACAAAATCAGAGCAAAGATTGGTGCCCCCATAATTTAGGTATGATTTACAAATGCCATGATATCAAATTCAAATAGTTGAATGGACTTCATGTTGAATTCGATTTTTTTCAACCAACTTAAGTCGAATTCAAATGTATGCTATTTCATAGGTAGCTATTTATAATGTTCATTGTGTAACTTTCGTATGTATAATGTGCTTTAGACACACAACATGAACTATACTCACGTTTATATTCGATTGCTAAAGCGATGCATTGTCTGGAGTTCAAAATACTAACTGTGTGGATCAATTGTGTCGAATAATAGCATAGACATGCTCAAATTCGATAGAATCTAGATGTTTGATGGATCAATGACCGTTCCTTATGTGAATTGCAAATATCATGATCCCATCCTAATATTTGGATACAATTTATATCTTTAATCAATGTGTACAACAGTCTTTTACGTGTAGTTTCACTCTCCATCGGTGGTCTCTCACACATGCTCACACACTCTCTCCCGAGGTGTCTTTCTCGCACACATGCTCTAGATATAACCCTCCCTCGCTCTCGTAACCATTTACAACTGTTTTCACTAAACTTTATCACAAGCACTCTTCCACTCGCAAGCATACACACGCATAATCCCCATCGACCCTTTCTATATACATAGACCTGCCTACGTGTCTCCTGTAAGCACATTATCTTTAGGCCTGTCTCTCATGCATTGTCTCACACCTCTCTTCCTAATCGACGAGTATGATTCTAGCAGAGCATTCTGTAGGATGCCCCTTAAAGTTAGGTTGGATGAATAGTAATATAAGAGATAAAGGGGTTACCTTAGTCTGAGAACCTAGGGTTACAAATCCTAGCCAGCTTTGTCAGTGGACACAGAGTCCTTCACAATTCCGCTATCTTTGTCTTGTACGACTAGTCATCCATGGGTCTCCCTAAATGCATCACGGGCCGACCAATGTGGCGCAGGACGGAACCGAACGAAGGGCCTCACCTCGACCCACCGGACCTCACGCAGTGACACACCCTCTGCCCCCACGTCTCGTTATCTTCTGACACCCACACATACCAACACAAACACCACACACACACACAAAATTCTCCTGGTGCCTCTATCTCCTCCCCCTTGCATATACACACTCAAGGGAATCTCTCATCGTGATGTCATATTCATCTCTCTCTCTCTAGACCACTCTCATTTCTCGTGCTATCTCTCCCACGCCCCCTGTTGGGGAACGTAGTAATTTCAAAAAAATCCTACGCACACGCAAGACCATGGTGATGCATAGCAATGAGAGGGGAGAGTGTTGTCCACGTACCCTCGTAGACCGACAACGGAAGCGTTATCACAACGCGGTTGATATAGTCGTACGTCTTCACGATCCGACCGATCAAGTACCGAATGCACGGCACCTCCGAGTTCAGCACACGTTCAGCTCGATGACGTCCCTCGAACTCCGATCCAGCCGAGTGTTGAGGGAGAGTTTCCTCAGCACGACGGCGTGGTGACGATGATGATGTTCCACCAACGCAGGGCTTCGCCTAAGCTCCGCAACGGTATTATCGAGGTGTAATATGGTGGAGGGGGGCACCGCACACGGCTAAAATATCGTATATCAAGTGTGTTTAGAGGTGCCCCCTGCCCCCGTATATAAAGGAGCAAGGGGGAGGCCAGCTGCCCTAGGCGCGCCAAGGAGAGGGGGGAGTCCTCCTCCTAGTAGGAGTAGGACTTCCCTTTCCTAGTCCAACTAGGAAAAGAGGGGGGGAAGGAAAGAGAGGGAGAGGGAGAGGGAAAGGGGGCTGCGCCCCCCTCTCCTAGTCCAACTAGGATTCCTCCTGGGAGGGGGCGCGCCACCTCCTGGCTACTGCCCTCTCTCTCCCCTCTAGGCCCACTAAGGCCCAATACTTCCCCGGGGGGTTCCGGTAACCCTCCGGCACTCCGGTTTAATACAAAACTTCTCCGGAACACTTCCGGTGTCCGAATATAGTCGCCCAATATATCAATCTTTATGTCTCGACCATTTCGAGACTCCTCGTCATGTCCGTGATCACATCCGGGACTCCGAACAACCTTCGGTACATCAAAACATATAAACTCATAATATAACTGTCATCATAACTTTAAGCGTGCGGACCCTACGGGTTCGAGAACTATGTAGACATGACCGAGACACCTCTCCGGTCAATATCCAATAGCGGAACCTGGATGCTCATATTGGTTCCTACATATTCTATGAAGATCTTTATCAGTCAGACCGCATAACAACATATGTTGTTCCCTTTGTCATCGGTATGTTACTTGCCCGAGATTCGATCGTCGGTATCTCGATACCTAGTTCAATCTCGTTACTGGCAAGTCTCTTTACTCGTTCCGTAATACATCATCCCCGCAACTAACTCATTAGTCACAATGCTTGCAAGGCTTATAGTGATGTGCATTACTGAGTGGGCCCAGAGATACCTCTCCGACAATCGGAGTGACAAATCCTAATCTCGAAATACGCCAACCCAACAAGTACCTTTGGAGACACCTGTAGAGCACCTTTATAATCACCCATTTACGTTGTGACGTTTGGTAGCACACAAAGTGTTCCTCCAGTAAACGGTAGTTGCATAATCTCATAGTCATAGGAACATGTATAAGTCATGAAGAAAGCAATAGCAACATACTAAACGATCGGGTGCTAAGCTAACGGAATGGGTCAAGTCAATCACGTCATTCTCCTAATGAGGTGATCTCGTTAATCAAATGACAACTCATGTCTATGGCTAGGAAACATAACCATCTTTGATTAACGAGCTAGTCAAGTAGAGGCATACTAGTGACACTCTGTTTGTCTATGTATTCACAGATGTATTATGTTTCCGGTTAATACAATTCTAGCATGAATAATAAACATTTATCATGATATAAGGAAATAAATAATACTTTATTATTGCCTCTAGGGCATATTTCCTTCACCCCCCCCCCCCGCCGGCCCCTCTATCCATGCCTCTCTCGAATACGTAATACACACACATACATCTCTAGGCCCCGCCAAATGCATCAACTAGAGATTCACACATGTTACATCACGTACCCCATTGATCTAAAAAGCCCTCTCTTCATGTTTATATTGCATACAACATTCCTTTTGAATAAAGTGTGGCCAAAAAATTATTTTAGAGTTTCTACATATATACAACATTACAAAGTTATATGGAGGAGTACGAACGCTAATTTGCATTGCATGGTGCCCACAATGATATTTATTCCGCACTGTGAATTTTTATATTTTTATACTATATACAAAGTTAGTCATAATAAAGAGAAACGAAGTGCATCTCTCTCTCCATCGCATACCCCCCCTCTATGCCCCTTTCACGTATGCACACAAACTATCTCCAGGTCCTCTAAAAGTAAGCCCCCAGCACATTCACGCATGTTTCATCTTTCTCTCGCGATATATACAATGACGATCATTGTATTTGAAGCGAAAGCATGATACGTACATTGGACTTCAGATTCCACTCATTACGGTCACCGTTTACGCTTAGTGGTTATTATACAGTCACGGGCTCACCGTACAACTCTGTATTTGCTCAAGACATGACTAGTTGACTAGTTAAACGCTCCACGTGGCACCTCTAGTGTTGCATCACATTATCTCACTACCATCGTGCCCACCTGTCGGCCTGTATCTACTCTACATCTACACTCTTATAAAATAAACTCTTATAAAAAACAGAGTTGGTGATGATGGTGTGCCTACCATCCTGCAATATAGGTCGTCCGATTTATATCTAACGGATAGGAAAGAAACTATGGCAATTTTGCAAAAAGGTACCCACACACCTCTCCACATTTGCAAATAAGGCCTTCCCTCGTTCATCCTTTTCTCTCACAAGATAAACTATTCATACAAATCCATCTTGATGTTACGTGCAACGCACGGGCATCTTGCTACTAAGAATGGAAACAAACAATAAAACAATATTGGACGGTGGTTCGAAGTCATGACCGCGGGCACAGCGGACAAGGTGGCCTTGTATTGGTATGCTGAGCCGTCTGTTTTAACACACATGAGCTGGTGTGGTGATTATACAGACACGCACGCATGCACATGAACTGCATGCACGCAACACTCACACAAACACATGCACCCACGCATGCACGCAACACTCACACGTACACACGCACGCACGCAACACTCACATGCACACACCAGTACACCACACGACCAACACACACTCTCACGCTCAAGTGCTCAACCTACACGTGCATGCGCACACATCAGGCCCTGACAGACACATACACAACCAGATGATTCCCGCGCACGGGTTGGAGTCTTTTCACGCCTGTGTAAATTTGTGTCTATCTGACATTTTCCCTATGCGAACTCACAGGTGGGACCCACAAGGAACGTGGTCAATTTAACTAGTCAACATGGCGCCACGCAGATTATTTGGCCGGTCAACAGAGTGCAACCCGATGCTGAACCGTGAGCAAGTGACCGTATAATCACCGCAAAACGTATATAGTGACCGTAATCAGCTTATTCTTAAGTTTGGTGACCGTATTATGCTTTTCTATCTGTAGGCCCTCCAAAACTACATCTCTACACGTTCTCGCATGTTACATCTAAAAACTATGCAACACACACTACTAGGAAAAGGCTTGCAAGTGGCGCACCAGTTTTGCCTACTAATGGCGCACTACCGGTGCGCCACTAGCACCACGCCATTAGAATTAAATACTAATGGCGCACCCCTGGTGTGCCATTAGTATCTGGTATACTAATGGTGCACCACGCAGTGCGCCATTAGTATAGCCCACCGTGCGCCATTAGTATGCCTCCCAGGGGCCATATTTACCCATGTGCCTTGGCATACTAATGGCGCACTAGGGGGTGATGCGCCATTAGTGTCCTTTCTACAGTGCGCCATTAGTGTGCTGAGTGGTGCGCCATTAGTATGGATATTAGGGATTTTTTTTCTTTTCTGATATTTGCACAGGTTACAAAACATATTACTGCACATAATATAGAGAGCACAACATATAAACAACAGATTTATCGAATACAATAGAAGAATAGTCTCCGAATACAATTCATCATATTAGTCTCCGAATTTCAAATACCGAACAAAGTTATAACATTACACGTCTCGAAACCGCGAGTAGCGAGTTTGTCTTCACATTACAAGTCGACATCGATCATCTAAACTACCATCACATAGAAGAGAGCTGCGGTCATCACGATGAGCATAATCGCGATGAAACTGGTCTTCATCCGATTCCTCCAACGCTCCCTCCTCTCTCCCGCTAGATAGCGCGCGTATCTAACTTCCGCCTCCGCCCTAGTGGTGTACCCTTTGTAACTGTTACCGCTGAAACGGTAAACCTGTCTCCGACACTCCTCCCAGTCGTCGTAGATTCTGGGAACCTTACTCTTGTACACGACATACGACGGCATCTCTATATATGCACTAGCCAAATAAAACGTTAGTAGCAATTCACAGACAATACATAAGCAATATATAAGTATGCAACAAAAGGATCGAAAGAGAAAAGCAACACATTAATAGCACGATTCATGGTCCTACTAATAAATAGCATCAATTACATATAAGTTGAACGATTGTCCAAACCAAAGAGACATACAAGTTCATTAAAGTTTAATATTACAACATGAGCCAATCGACATTTCAGAACTACATAGCATCACTACTTTCGACTCGACTCATGGACCGGAGCATGGATGAAGCCGCCGTCCTTCGTGATGGTCATGAAATCGCGGGCGTTGTCAACCTGCATTTGTAGCGTTGTTTCTATCTCACTGTTGGACGGTTGAGATCTGAGGTAGAACTTCCCCGAGGTACGAAGGACATCTTGATGGATGATTTCCGCAAACTCCGACTGGATGCGAAAGAATTCTTGTCTGATGTCCCCGTCCTGGATTGCCGACAAGCTTGTGGCCCAATCTTTGAGATTATTTGGTAGCAGAAGGTGATTATGGTCCCGTATGATTGCCCGCATGTGATGGAGGGCGTAGTAGGCATCCTTCTGATCGCTAGGTGGCTGCTTGACGCAGGGGAACGTCGTATTGTGGGTGAACACGTGCTTGCCGTACCTACGAACTGGCCTCTTGAAGGTGCCTCCAGATCTGGCGTAGCCGGGGAGAGCATCATCAAGAACTTTCTTGATATTTGTGTAGTCTATCTTTGACTCACGGTCCGGGTCGAAATGCGTGGCCATGGAATATTTCGGGCTTAAGAGGATGAGTGTGCAATGTGTGTCACTGCACAAAACACGGAATGTTAGAAAAAAAAGAACGATCGAAATCTAAGAAATCTTATGTTACGGGGCGGTGAGGGGATGACTTACTTGGGAAAGTAAGGCACGAGGAAGTTATACTTATCTGGGTTTGCCAGAATGACGCCTTTGAGGTATGAACTCGCGACTTGCCGGTCCCCAGCGCTGCCCAAGATCTTGGCACGCATGTAGAAGGGGTCGACTATCATGATGTCCGGGGTCTTGTCTCAAATTATCCGCATCTCCATACTCAGCGAAAACAGCCGAACGAAGGTGTAGTGCAGCGGATGAAGGTTAAACATAGCGAAGATGTCATCAAACCGCAGGACGATCGTACCCCTGATGGCGCTATCCACAAAGCCCTTGCCCTCTGGCACCTTGGCCATGAAAACCGGATATGCCCCATCATTCTGGGAGAGACGCCGCTTCTCCAAAGAAAGAACACTGTCATGCAGACTCCGCATAGCACCGGTTGCAGCATTGAGCAGATTTGTCGGTAGCATCGCCCTACCCGCCACATGCACCCTCCTCGAGATATCCTTAGGTGAAGGTGGCCCGTCCTGAGCACGGATCGTACTCGGTGCCAGCTGGCTCGCACCGGCGCCCTTGTATTTTTCGTTTCCGTCCCTTCTTCTTCATCTGCTTTAATGGGATCGAGTTCTGCTCACAGACCGCCTTCTTGAGTGTGTTGGGGCTGATAATATTTCGCACCTCGGCTATATGAGGCTCGGTGAAGGCGGCAGCTGGAGGCGTCTCCTGAGAACTGAATGCCAGACGACGCCTGTTGCAATTGGGTTTCTCCGTGGTACCAGCTAGATCGCGGTCGTCTTTTTCAGGGTTGGGTTCTTGAGAAGGAGGCCCGCAGAATTCGTCACCGTACCCATGTTCGGCAAAGTACTTATCGACGTTGTTAAATGTATCGTCGTCGTTGTCGTCGTCGTCCAGATCCTGTGCCATATGCATGTCCGGATCCTGTGCCATAGGGATGTCCGGCATGTCTGGTAGCGTTGCGGCGGTCTTGCCATGGCTTGGCGCCGGCACGACTGGCGGTCTTGTCTGTGGGGTGGTGTCCCCCGCCCCCAAACGAATCTGGCTCTTCGGCCAAAGCAGGGGCCAGCTTACGCAGGCACTAAGGGTCATCACATCATCTTCGTCGGCCCTAGCGGGTCGAATCGGAGGTAACAACTCGTCGCAGCCTGGAAGCACTCGAACCAGTTCAACCCTATACACGGTGGGTGGCATCGGATTACCGTGGAACACGGGGTTGCCCGGTTGAACGATTCTGCCCTTGGCGACATCGATCAACTCGCCGCCCACGAAGTGCAGGAGAGTGCATGGAACGTCGGCGGCGCCCTACGAAAACATGGGCGTCAGGGATGCCCAGTCAAAAGCAAGGAGATGAAGTCATCGGCCGAGAGGCTTAGTTACCGTGATGCCGTCGAGCTCGGCTAATGTCGAGGCACCGCCAACGGCGGGCGTGCAAATGACAGAGGGGCCGCTTGCTGTCGAGGTGTCGGCCGGCGTACACTCGAGTGCATTAAGCTCCAATGCCCGTGCCGGCGCCGGAGACACGAATACCGCCTTCGCTGGAGACACCAATGGCGCCGCCTGCGCGTTGTGCGAGTTGCTGGCCGTGAAGCTGGGAACCGGGGGCGGCCCCTGTTGACCGCCCGCAATCCACGTCGTCAGCCCCTGAATCAAGGTAGGCACCATGGCGGTGAGCGTCGTTCCCAGTTGTTGTTGCACTTGCTCTTGGCCAATCTCCGGAATCCGCGCCACTTGTGCCTTGAGTTCTTGAACCTCGCGCGACTGGCTTTCCGAGCTGGTCTTTTTCTCCTTTCTCCCACCAGCGGTATAGTATGACGACCATTTTGTGGACAAGCCTTTGCCGGCCACACGACCAGCTGACGATGGCTTAGTGAGCTTATCCTTGTTTTTCATTACGTTCAACGCCCTATTTAGAGTATTGTCCCAAGGGGAGCTCTGAGACGACCCCGCGCTACTGCTTTCAGTCTCCTGCGGAAGGAATGTGGACCATTTAGAAATTTGGCTTCACTAATTAGAATGCAACCATATGGAGCTAATTACGCGGGGGTGTATTCCTTACCAGAACAAGCTCAAGCGCCTTGGTCTTTGGATCCGTGGTAAGCTCCTTTGTTACCGGGTCCTCCTTGTACCAGGCCCTGACAAAGTTCCTGGTCTGCTTGTCACGGTATTTCTCGAAGCGGGGCGGTAGGCCTTGCTCGGCACGCTCCGCGTCCTCCTTGTCCCATATAGGCTTCGCTACTCTGTAACCGCCGGGACCGAGTTGGTGGACCCCTAAGTTCAACTCCCGCATTTCTTTCCCCCACTGACTTGATTCCACGGTTGCGCTGCTCTCGCACTTGATCTTGAACTCCTTGTAGTCATCTTCGCTGATCGAAGGATATCTCGCCTTGATCTTCTCATAACTATCACCTTTGTCAATCATTTTCTTCACCGCGCTTCACCAAGTAGACAGGGACGTGCTCATCCTCGTGAGGGTGGCACAGTTCACTTTATTCCCTGAGAGGCGTGTGTTTGCAAAATCAGTGGGGAACTTGTATCGTTCGTGCAGCTTCGTGAAGAGGAGGTTGCCCAAATTCCCTTGGTCCTTATGCCTTAGGTTCTCGGTGTTGATCGAGACGGTGCTCCGGAGAATGCACCCGAGCTGAACCGAGTACCCCTGGACTAATTCTTTGGGTGCCGTTGGCTGCCCGTCGGAGTTCACTTTAGTAAATTCCTCCTTGACGGTGCCGAGCACGTTCGGGCGCCGGTCCTTCCGTTGCCTCTTCGGTTGGCTGCCATCTGTGCGTGCGCTGCCATCATCAGTGGTGGCATCCTCGGCGGCACCATCAGAGGTGTCATCCTCGGCGCCACTAGGGGTTGTGTAGTCAGGATCGGTGTCTTCCGCGGCGTCCTCATAGCGGTGAGGTTCTTCCTCCATCTCCTGGGACAGCTCCCAGAATGCCTTGCCGTCCGAACCGCCGACCTCATCATTGTGGGCCATGTTTCGCTCTAAATAGGAAAAAAGTTTGGTCAAAAAGTTGGTTATTGTCAAGGAACAAGATCATGGTCTCATCATTTAGGGTTTGTCGACACCGAGGCATCTTAACATCTAAGCTTTTATCATTTAGGGTTTGTCGACGCTGAGGCACCCAAAAAGCCTAAGCTTTCATCATTTATGTTTTTATCGACACCGAGGCACCCTAAAAGCCAAGGTTTTATAATTTAGGGTTTGTCGACTCTAAGTTGGGCCTAATCACTTGGCTCTATTGCCACCTGTGGTTTAATGCAGCAAGAATAAAAGGGCAGTTGATCCTACTTAATTAAGTACTAGGATACCCCGGCCCATGCATTAGTCGCAAGTACCCCATATGTCCTTTTTTTAGCAAAGTCATGCTAAAATTCACGGAAAATTTCAGCATGACCTTTGCTGAAAATAGGACATATGGAGTACCCGAATTTGCCGGAACGGAAGTTAATCGACATTCCGGCAAACTCAAGGGTCCCTCGTGGTACCTGCAAAATCATAACCCCCACCCCCGCCCAGCTGCAACCCCACAACACCCCACAGTATCATCACGACACGATGGTCGGAGACAAAACCCCCCAATATCATCAAAATACTCCAGTTATGAAGTAAAACTCCTGAAGTGTTCCAGGAGTAGAACCTGAAGTGTAGTCAGTGGCTTCACCTATGTGCATAAAAATTATAAAAATTGAAAATCATTTGAAACTGTTGGTTCAAGACTGGCAACAAGACTTGTTCTACCAAATCAATTATCTGTTGGTTCAATGGTTGTTTTTCTTTCCCTTTTTATAATTGCAAAAAAGGAACAAGGCATGGTCAAATTTCAGTTAAGATTCGGTTAAGATACATATAGTAAGATCAAAACAAAAATGGACAGTAAACTGATAATGACAGTGAACTGTAATTTGTTACACAGATTTTCCTACTGAAAATATAACTGAATGGACAGAAAAAAGCGTGAAAAGATAACTGAATGCTAGGCTAAAATGGACAGTAAACTATAATTTGTTAACAGTTTACTGTTAATCCATGCATCAAGTGGCAACATCTTGCATACATGATCAGGAGTACATCAAAATCTATTGAGTAGTTCTTGTGCTCATCCAGTAGCAACATCTTTCATACATGATCAGTAGTCATGTACCAAATTTTTATTTAAACTGAATTTGCAAATCACCAAGAGCTCTAGTAGTTTCAGACTAGATTTACACTAAATACACTAGAGTATTTGACCAGTAGTCATGTGAACTCTTTGAATTTGTAAACACTTCCAGACTTGAGCATTGAGAGTTCACAAGTGCAAAAAATTTCACTTGTTCCTGAACTTGTATTGTACTCCCCAATATTTCAATATGATATTCTACAGTTTTATAAAAAACACAGTCCATGGGAAGGCTACAATCATTTGATCAAACACAGAATGTTTATGCAGTGCAGAGAAGTGTTGAAAATTCAGTTACCATTGTTGCCTTGTTGATCTGCTGTACTTCTTTGATCTATTGTTGCTATTTCCCCTGCTGTTAATCTGCTTCTTCACTCTCTAGTTGCTGTAGTTCTTGATCTGCTGCGGAGGAACACAGGCAGGGCAGTGAGAGGAGCAACATAGGCAGAGGAACAAGGTACTGGATCCAACTCAGGCAGAGGAGCAACACAGGCAGGGCAGTGGGAAGGCCGGCGTCGCCACGGTCGAGGGGAGGGAGGGAATGGGGAGGAAGGGTGGAGAGGGAGGAAGGAGGAAGGAGGAGAGGTACCTGGGCGGGCGCGGCCGGTCGCCGGAGGGGTCGGGGTCGGGGTCGGCGGCGGCGGGATGGTTGCGGGTCGGCGGCGGTCGTCGTCCTGCACCCCGTGCAGTCGTCGGCGGTGGGATGGTTGCGGGTCGGCGGCGGGATGGTTGGGGGCCGTGGCGGCTTGCTGTCCGGTGGGTGGCAGAGGAGCTGCAGTGGTGGGGGCGCGGGGGCGGCAGCGCACGTAGGGGCGACGGCGTCGTGGGTCGGGGCAGCGGGGGGGGAAGTGGATCTGGCGAGGGAGGGACGAAGGGATCGGGCGAATTAGCTAGCTAGGGGGAAGATTACTAATGGCGCACCCCACAGCGGTGCGCCATTAGTATGTTTTTTATAGCAATGGCGCACCCCCGAGCGGTGCACCATTAGAAATCTTTTTTTTAGATAGCAATGGCACACCACCCAGCGGTGCGCCATAAGTAACCTTTTTTTTGCACAGCAATGGCGCACCAGCCAGCAGTGCGCCATAAGTAATTTTTTATTATCATTATTTTTTGTTGCATCTAATAATATTTTAGAAAATGAAAATGAATATGAAACAGTAATATTTTTTTATAAAAACAGTAATAATTTTTTTAAAAATATCATCAAATTTGTTATTTGAAAATATTTATGAATATGGAAAAATATCATCAAATTTGTTATTTGAAAATATCATCAAATTTGTTTTTTTTTTGGATTTTTAGTTGCATTCATTTG